>NW_017306894.1:403042-405138 GCF_000935625.1 Nanorana parkeri
GGGGGGGGGCATAAATGGCCAAAATCACAGGTTACAAGACATGTAAGCTGCGGAAGAATTCGGTTTGGATATTTCGGGATTCGGATCCGAAAATTAATTCGGTTCGGGTTTCGGATTCGGACGAAATCCGAATTTCGTTAGTTTCGGATGAGTTTACGAATATTCTTTGCGAATACCACAGAAAACCATATACAGATACTAATACTAAAGCTGAATCTCCTAGACCTGAATGACATACGGGATCCGAATTTCCGAATTGCACTCGGTAGCTCCCGAATGCCATTCGGGTCTGGGAGCCATATACATATAATACTAAAGCTGAGGCTCCCAGATCCGAATGGCATTCAGGAGTTCCCGAATGCAATTCAGAAATTCGGATCCCAAATGCCATTCAGGTTTAGGAGCCTCAGCTTTAGTATTATATGTATATACTGTATATGGCTCCCATGTTGCTGTAACGAAAATTCATGTTCAGACCCATTCGGATGGATTAAACCGAAAAACACATCGGATTGGCCAGAAAAGTAAAATGTCCGATTCAGTTTAGTTTTTGAACGAAATTCGGGAGGGATCCGAAATTCAGAAACGAACATCTGGATTCGGACACATACGGATGCATTGGGATTCGGAAATTCGGATGTATCCAAATGTCTAAATTCAAGAAAATTCATACGAATTTTGATTCGGAACAAAACGAATTACACATGTCTACAGGTTACCTTTATCATTTCAATCTAGCACAGGGGTGGGCAACTCCTGTGCTAGATGGAGTTAAAGCCAGCTGTGTTTTAACTACAAATCCAAGCATGCCTCTAACTGTGGCAGTCATGCCGGTAACTGTCAACCTTGCAGTGCCTCATGGGCCTTGTAGTTTCACAACAGCTGGAGGGCCGGAGTTGCCCACCCCTGATCTAGCATGAAGAGGATAATGTTCCTTACCCCCAATGGGCTGGCTGCTTTATGTGCGCAGCCCTCTTGCTTAAAAAACCCAGAATGTACAAGTGTGACACCTAAATCAATCAGCGCCCTGTCATGCTGGAAGATTTCACTAAAAAGTCCCTATCATTAGGCGCCCGTGTCTATTAATAAACAGAACGTACTGAGCTATGTGCTGGTTGTGACATTAATTATCTCCAAACGGAATGAAGAATTTATCAGGATTTGGAAGAAAACAACAGTGACATATGCCGCGTACAACGCTCGCTAGACTCCCCGCCATGTAGAACAGGGGAAATGATGATAAAAATGGAAACGCGTGCTGGAATATTCAAGGTCATATGCCTTCTGTCTTCGCGTGATGTCATTGTGCACGTGTGCGATGATTTTACGTCGGGGTGTCACCCGGTGCAATCTCCAGGTGACACCCGACCCCTGCAAGGAGGCTGTGTAAGAAGATTTCAACGAGTGGAAGTGTCCTAAAGCTCCACTATTTGAAGCTAAATCTCACACCCCAGAATGAAAGGGTTAAGTGCTCATTTGTGTGTAGGTTAACAAAAAAAAAAAGTTATACTCACCATATCCTTGGAGACGGCCAGCTCTAAGACTGGTCCTTCCAGCCGCACTCCCCCTCCACTCCAGCAGTCTACGGTCCCTGAGTCATCACGTCCTATATACACTGTGTATAAGGATGCCGAGGGACACACCATCACTGCAGTGGAGGAGGAGACAGGCTGGAGGGAGCGATGTAACCAGGGCTGTCCCTAAATTTATTTGCCACCTGAGGCAGCCAGGAGAAGTGGGCCAAGCTTTCAGCTGGATGGGAGGCGGCTGCAAGCTTAGGGAGGGGCTGTCAGCGTTTGCTCTTAATTGCCTGTGCTAAGCAAAGTCAGAAAAGTTTTTAGCTTATTTTACTGTTGTGCTGTTAAAGCGCCTGGAAAAGCAGAGAGATCAGATTATAGACTTCATAGTAAATCAGAGAAGACACACCTAGCAAAGACATGACCTTTTGGCTTAGTCAATTATACACAGGCTGCCAACAAGCATGCAGGTCCTGCTGGGTTTTAATAGAATGTAAATTTTGCTTTGGAAACTAAGTGTTATGGGTGCACCTTGTATTAAATATTTACTTATATATTAATATATATATATATACAGTG
>NW_017306894.1:405154-425996 GCF_000935625.1 Nanorana parkeri
GTTTTGTAATGAAGTCTTGAGAAAGATTGCTTCATTACAAGACCCGTGCCTCTTCCACTGGACCATTTATATCTACTTAGCCGTTCTTATCTGAATGCGGTGCCCACCATTGGACTTGGATAGACACCATAGGAGTCTCTATAGACACCATGTATAGGCATGTTAACTCCACCAAGTAATAATAACTTCACATAATCCCCCAGGTAAACATACTTATCCACTACAGCCACACTCTCTTGGTGCCTCCCTACACTACTGCAATCTTTGAAAATGGTGCAGCAAAGTGGCTTAGTGGTTAGCACTCCTGATTTGCAGCACTGGGGGTTCCCGGTTCAAATACCAGTCAGGATACTATCTGCAAGGAGTTTGCATGCTCTCCCTGTGCTTGGGTGGGTTTCCTCTCCAGTTTCCTTCCACATGCCAAAGACATGCTGGTGATGCATGTGCGATAGGGACCTTAGACTGTAAGCTCCTTGAGGGCAGGGACTGATGTGATGTGCAGTATGTAAAGCACTGTTTAAAATTGTTGTCACTATATAAATACCATAAATAAATCAACTGAGCAGAGCTTACAGATATGGGGCAGCACATAGAAGTACTTGATACTGAGTAACCAATCCCCAGGCCTGAATACTTCCATCTAATTGTCTCCCTAAAGCTACAATTCTGACACCAGAGCTTAAAGAGGCTGGAATGCTGCAGCAAGGAAGGTTGGCCATACACCCCATAGAATTTTAGTAGAAAAAATTGTTTATGGAACATTTGTTTCAATTTTATAATAGTTAATGGGGTCAAATTGCCAATCAATTTCGACCGCAGTGCGGAAAAAAATCCACGGAGCAGGATGGAAAGTTTTTCTCGAACAAATGAAATTCTATCAGGGACATTCGGGAAGCTCCATTCATTTTAAAATCAAACAAAATTTCGAATGGCATTCGTCAAGTCTCTGACAGCGTTATCCGATGTTCTGATGAGAAACAAAGCTTCCTTTAATATGATGGTTAGGTGTTATGTAGAGGTCTCTGGAGACAAATGAGTGATAATTACACTTTGTCTGCACTTTGATCATATCACCTTTGATCCTCCTTGTGCACTTCAGTAAAACCTTAGGTGAAAGGTCATGAAAGTAATGTCACCATGGCATGTACAGGCAGAAAACATAGTTTGAAAACTCCAATGTTTCAATGCAACAAAGTAAATGTAACCAATACATTTATAATCCTATCTAGGTGGCACCATGAGTCTGCTAAGTCAGGAAGTTCTTTCAGTTTACTGTAATGTGAACCTGTGCTTTGCCCATGCAATTACCAATTGTATTTTTTGGCTCTGGCACTGAACTGAGTGGCTGGGCAATAGTAGGAGGAGTAAGTATATGCCACTGGAGATGGGGGCTTTCAATCAAACCTGTTGCTCCCCTGGGTGCAGGAGGCTGGGTTTTTCCTACCTTCCCCCCCAATCCAGTTACTTTTCCTTTTGACATGGACGTGACTGTCTCCTCTTCATTCTGTGCATGCACGTTGGCCCGTTTACTCCTATGGGGAGACCATACTTTGAGTGACCACTGGAGGCCGCCATGTGTCTGGAGGCCTACCCAGAAGAATGAAGGGGCCATGCTGCGCATGTGCAGACTAATTAGGAGTCAGCTGGGTCCATGTCAGTAATAAGAATTGTCTAAAGGTGCCCATACACCTGCCGATTATCGTACGATAATCGCAGGAAATCCCGCGATCGTACGATAATCGGCAGGTGTGTGGAAGGCGTGCGACCGTTTCTACTGTACGGTCGCACGTCTTTTGTTTTACGAGCATGTTTGAAAACCAGCCGAAAATCGTACGATTTTCGGCGGGTTTGTGGCGTGCTTGTAAGACAAATGCCGCACGGGCCGGCATTTTTGTTGTAATGGTTCTAAGGTCATTAAAAAATGTACGATCTGTCCATCTTGGACAGGCAGATCGTACTTGCGATCATCGCAAGCCCGCCCCGCTGAGGCTTTCGCACACCGGCACGTGCGGCATTTGTCTTATAAGCACGCCACAAACCAGCCGAAAATCGTACGATTTTCGGCTGGTTTTCAAACATGCTCGTAAGACAAAAGACGTGCGACTGTACAGTCGCACGCCTTCCACACACCTGCCGATTATCGTACGATCGCGGGATTTCCCGCGATTATCGTACGATGATCGGCAGGTGTATGGGCACCTTAAGAGAGAGAAACAATTGTTATGACTTTGGTGAGATTTCCTATCACTAACTGTAGCGTCTCGAGACTAAAAGTGAAGGAAAACGATCCTAATAGGACACTAACGCCAAAGAAAAAAAAACTGGACAAGGTTTTAATCCTTTCCTACCCTAGCCAAATCTAAAAAAAAAATGCTTGTCTTTATATATACTGTGCATGTGTGTGTATGTGTGTGTGTATGTGTGTGTGTATATATGTATGTATGTATGTATGTATGTATGTATGTGTATGTATATATACACTGAGTGGCCAGATTATTATGACCACCCCATCAGTACTTCGTTGGGCCACGAGATAACTCCAGGAGATGACTTCGTTGGGCCGCCTCGTGACTCCACGAGATGTTGAAAGGTGATGCGAGGAATCTGACACTGCACTGTTGCCCTTCTGTTGTCTTGTACCAGTCTTGCCACTCTCCGTTCTGCCCTAACATTGACTAGTCGCTGACGGCCACAATTCGCACGTTCAGACCCAGATTTTCGGCTGACAGTCCGGTTTTTAAACACTTTAACAACAGCTGCTCTTGAACATTTAACGAATTCTGTTGTTTTGCTGATACTCGCTCCATGGCTCCGAGCGCCAACAATCATCCCACGTACAAAGGCTGTTAAATCGCGTTGTTTCCCCGTATCTTCAGAAAAAAATCACTTCTACTGTCGTGGTAAACAACCTGCTTCCCTATTTATAATGGCCTGGCCCTCTAGCAACTTCAGCGCAAAATTATAGCTAATTTGCCTACAAACGTCAGGTGGTCATAATAATCTGGCCACTCAGTGTATATATATATATATATTATATTTTTCTAAATGAGCAGAGCACTTTGTATGCATGCTGTGGCCCCATACATTTCCATGCCTACACTGTACTCATGGTAGACTCAGTCATTCAGGGACCTAAGGCATCAGTAACTTATGCGTAGAATAATGTGGAGACCTTGCTTTTATTGGAGACACATTCCAACCCTGCGTGGGAGTCCAGAGACCTTCAAATCTCATTGTGGGTAGACCGGGTGGTATATGTTATGGTAGAGTATATAATGTTCTCGATGAAATACTGGAGAGTGATGTGCTGTGAATCATAGAATGAGATGAGTCACAATTGTTTATTCAGAATAAGAAATACATAAATACACCTTCAATGCTTTCCGTGGCAGCCAAGGTCACATCATTAGGTATTGTGTGTGCTGAGTCCACCTTGTGGTAGCTGGGAGTTCAGTTTTTGCATTAGGAATCAGTTACATTTTGATAGTTTTGTGGCTGATTTATACCATGCTGTTAGAAATGTTAATCATTTTTTTAAGTATTATAACGATGAGATTTAACATGGACTTATAAGACATATTATAATGGGGTGAATGAGTTAATGGCCCATTATGGTTTTGCATTAGTGAAAGACTTCATCGGGATGAAAGTCAGGCTGCTTCCAAGTGGCTTAAAGGATTTCTATAGTCCCAGCATATCCTGTTATAACATCAGCATTGTAATAGGAATACATAGTAGAGATGTTTCTGATAATTCAATCAAAGCTGACTTGAAAAAATCCCTTTTATGTAGTGAGTGCCGCCTTCCGTCTGCCCATCACTTCCAACAACTTCCTGGATTCTTGAAAGAATCCCTTTTTTTTAATCGCCCGGAGATGAACACAGATAGTCTGCAGTGCCTTTGACTACCACGGGATGGGGGGCCCCCCTGATGGGTTAGGTTAGGGGATGCCCAGTTAACCACATTGGGTTTACTTGTGCTTTTAGCTCCAATGTGAGCATCTTGTAATGCTTTTCTTCTTCTCTTTCTACTGGTCTTGTCTTTTTCCATCCTTTCCTGCTCCTACTCTTCCCTTATTTATTCTTCTAGTATTAGCCCTGTGTTATGGGCAATCATTGTGTTCCCATACCACTCAGCCAAATTGTATGTTGCCTGCTGCTTATGCCCACAAATGGCCAACCTTGCATAAATGGTATCCTGAAACCTATGGCTACTGTGGCTCCTTATTGTATTATGATGACATTCTTTCACTACATGTTTATTTAGTTTTGTTGGCTGATTTATCCTTCTACGAATATGTAATATCAAAATTTTGTACCAAAATTTCTTTATATTTTCATACTGCGGCTAAACTGGCTGTTCTTATTGGTATAAAGTTAACAAAAATACTGAAACAGAAAAAACCCTTTTGTGTAGTGAGTGCTGCCTTCCTTCTGTCCATAACTTTCAACACCTTCCTGAATTTTCAGTGTGCTTGGCATCTCCTTCCCTGCTGCTTGATGCGACACAATCTCAATTTCTAAAGACCACAAATCCCATCATGCATCTCTTCCAGCCAGAAATGATAATGTTACATTGTTCAGATGTTGAGTTGTAGTTCAGGAGTCAGGCTCTGTGAGAGTGGTGATACCAGGAAGTCCTTATCCACAGGGCTGAGTGACATTGTGTCAGTGCATTGAGGAAGTACATCCTATGGGCATCTTCAGTAAGTACATTTACAAACTTCTAGAATTATATGGTTATTAGGTTATATGTTTATACGGTTATCAGCTTTTGACAATTTTGACCATACATTAATGTGCTATCAAAGTTAACTACTTTTGAAAAGTCATCTTTGAATCCACCTGGTACTTCCAGCGGGGTTGTAATGCCTATGTCAGGCGATATGAATCTCAGCTGCGGAGTTTACCAATACAGGTTAGTTTGCTTAGGGTACGGCTTCAGGGTCGAGCTCCAGGCGTCACTCTCACAACCTTAGCGGAGAGTTTGGAGCTCTACCATCATATACCGCAATTAATTGGGAATTGGTGATGCACACGAGTTGCCCCAGGGTATTACTGCATACCGAGGTTACGACTGTTATGTATGGTTTAAGCAAGTTCATACAATAAGTAGCTTCCAGTAGTGATTTAAGCGAGAGATTAAATTACAGCACTTCCCCTTTAAATGGTGTGGTTCAGGTTTCAATGAGGAAGTCCATACAGCATTGCAGAGAGAGTAAGTTCAAATACTTTAGTAAGCACTAGCTTAGACAAGCTGCCACAGACTAGTTAATACTTGCTGTTTAGATGTCCTTGTAGATGAGGGATCCTTTCACCCACAGGTCCTATGGTCCAGTCACAGGGATCTCCAGTTGTCAGCTGGCGTTCACTTGCAATAGTGGAACGCCATACTGATCTCTCTTCCGGCCTTTTATGGGGAAGGAGTGTGAGAGGAGCTACCCACGTCATGGGGCCGCTGCGTTCCACGCTGGAACGCATCGGCGAATTCACTTCCGCCTTGCGGCTTGCGTTCCACGGTGGAGCGCAGCCACGATCGTTACAGGGGTATTTGAAATTTTCCAAAGAGAAGTTTATAAGGGCCATAAGATCTATAATATATCACCAACAGGCGTTAAACATTAGCAAATAAAAGGTTAAAGTCTCCTCTGACCTATGTCAAGAAACCTGCTGCATAGGATGGGAATTTTGTCATTTTAGCTCAGTAGATGTCTTCAAAAAAGAAACCGATCATCAGCTGACCAATTCTTCTACTTCTGTAAAGTTGAAATCCAATTGTAGAACACCAAGAGGTTTCACCCACTGTTATCGTCCTTGTTAAAGAGGAACTGTACCCTACCAAGGTCAACCTCAGTTTCAAGTCTCTAATACTTGTCCGTGTACGATCATTAAAAAAACAAAACACTAGACCATGGAGTCCAACATTGTCTTCCTTGCAGCCAAAGGTCTCCTTGCACTGCCCTCCTTTTGTGCCACCATCTGTAAACTCCTGTTCAACATACTAGTCACACTAGTCTTTGTTTATAGAGGCTCTGGTAGAGACCCTTGGCCTGTCTGTACATATGCAAGATCTTGTACTGAAATACTGCCTTCTGGGATGTGTAACATGGACACCTCAGGAGGTAGCGGGTGGCCAACCTACATTTCCCACGCCTAGGCTTGGAATCCTAAAGAAATAAAATGCTGTTTTGCATGTTCTTATTTGGAATTGTTGAATATCTGTTTTTGAAATGTGCTTATTACATCCTAAGATGGTTGGATGGGGAACAGGAAGCTATTGTTATTGCTATGGTTACGATGAGCTATATAGATTGGGAATGACATTCCTAGCTCCATGCCCCTTGATGAAGTGGTGATTGGACGATACGTATGTAGAGCATAGGAATGATCGGTGCATGCAGGCTAATCAGTGGTGTTTGACAGTGTTTCCATTTGCTGAGTGATCACTAAGACTAGGTTCAGAGACGGGCTTTACTGGGATGCGCGATCGTGAACAATTGCACACAGCAACCAATGGGGTTACATCCACGCTGCAATCGCTAGAAAAAGGTACATGTACTTTTTTTTTTTGCGACACACGATGTGCGTCTTTTATAGCTGCGATCGTGTTCAATTGCACAGACAGTATCGTGATAGGGACTGGAAAATGATGGCACCGCCAGCGCGATCGGCAGTGGCAGGCAATTCCGTGACCGCGCGGCCATCAACGTTGTTTTGTGCACGATTGCCGCGCGGTCACGGATCGCCCAGGTGTGAACCTAGACTGAAGCTGAGAGCTCTTGAAAAATATTGATTCTTACTTTGGATTTTAATAAAGTAGTCTGTTTATATTGCAGTGTGCACTATTGTGCACTGCGTTCTATTCCCTGCATATCACTTATGTGAGTGGAACAGCTGCGGAAGATATTGGTCTAAGGCTCCATTCACCCATGAACGGTATACGTGCGGAAACAATGCATTCCGATGTTCTTTGTTTACACTAGAGCGGTGTCCGCGTGGTACGAAAATGCGTGTCCCGCAAAAAAGTCAGAGCGCAATATTACGGCCGGATTCGGCCCGGTTCTGGCTATAGTAATAGCTGCAAACGCGCGGAATCCATGCATATGTGAAGATTTGCACGTTTTCGTACCGTGCAGTTTTGGCAAACGCCATATGTGAATGGAGCCTAACACATCTCAGAAGGAAGCGTGTAATCCCCAACAGCTAAAGGGCAAAAGTGATCTGCGAATGTTCAGACCTTTCTGAGAGCCTGTTATCAAGGTGAGCAGCCTTCTAAAGGGTGACTTTTTCACCATCTGAGGTGAAGGGTTCCTCATATGGACTGGTGATAGTAACGGATGTGCAGAGGGGGTGGAAACCCCACTTCTGTTTTCTTTCCTCTTCTTATGTTTTTCACGGAAACACTGAGAGACACTAAATTATTACTAAATTACTTATCTGGGACTTTTGGAGACTATGAACTATTGTTACATTTGAGTATATGTATAGGAATTTTCACAGACACATTCGATGAAATATTATTGATTAACGAAAATTATTTATTCATCATTTTATTATTTCAAATTGGAGTTAGTGCATTGGTGTTACTGAAATCACGGAGGTCGCGTTACAGGTTGATATTGTTATTAAGGCACATGAATAAGCGCGGCACTTATGTAAGCTCTCATTGTTTCATTTTGGTTAAGTTTAGTGCTTGCAGCAAGAAATAGGAGAGATATTGGCACAAGGTATATATAAGAGGTACACCGAAATGGAAATGTCAAAACTAAAACCGAAATAAAAATAATTGTCAGGCCGAAACCGAAAATGTTTTTTATTTAATTTTTTTCAATTTATTTTATATTTTATTTTTATTAACTTTTTATATTTTTTTATTAATTTTTTAATCATTCATAATTGAGGATATAGTACGCATACTTTGTCCTCAATTATGTACAAACACTCAGAGATCACTGATCGCTGAGTGTTTGCACTCACTCTCCTTCCTGACATGCTGTCACAGGAGGCGGAGCAAGCGGTGCCTTGAGGAGAGCTCAGCCTCTTGTGACAGCACGACCTGTCTCCACTCACACACCGATCTGCCAGACTGTGACATGAGGCTGATGGTGTGGGAGGAGAGATACTGGCCGCTCACACCTACCGCAGTGCTCGGCTGCCTGTGACACTTTCTCTCCTCCCAGAAAGCAGGGATGCACCGCTGTATCGGCAGAAGAATTGCACTTCCTGCATTTAGCCAAAAGTGTCATTGTCGGCCGATGTGTTTCGGCGGCCGATATATCGGTGAATCCCTAGTATATATAAATTAAAAGAAATAAAACGGAAAATTGTATACTTACCTATCGGTAATTTTCCTTTCCTGATGCCAATCCATGGCAGCACACAATGGGTATGGCTCCGCCCCCAGCCCAATCACAGGACCAGTTATACTATAAATTAAAGCCCGCCTCCCAAGGCCACCATTCTCGTAACAAGTACTCAATGCGAAAGCCATGGGAGGGTTCTGTATGCTGCCATGGATTGGCATCAGGAAAGGAAAATTACCGATAGGTAAGTATACAATTTTCCGTTTTCCTGACACCAATCCATGGCAGCACACAATGGGATATAGCGATCACACATCCAGGGAGGGTAATTCTGAGATATTTATTTATTTGTACCACATTCAGAACCAACTTCACCTTGGACAAGACTCCTGGATAGACCCTGTAATGGGACAGGAACATATACCAGGTTTACCGCCTTCCAGAATAACTCTGGAGGTACATCACTAAATTCTATCCGTAAGGAAACATCCCTCGGAAGAGCGAACCCAGAGACTAATCTGTGGCTCCATCCGCCTGATCAGGCACAATGCATGTGACCTCGTGCACACAGAGTGCTACTTTCTAAACGCACCAGAAAGATGAACAGATCGACCTGAAAGAAGACGAGGTAACCTCCATGTTTCTCCCCAGCATAGCAGCCACATTTCGGGCATAAGCTGAAACAAAAAACTTGTCTGTGAAATGGAAGCAACAAGGTGGTTTGAAGGCTAATCTTGACTATCCAACACACTCACTGAGGAGACTGCCGAAGGGAACTATTTTACACGTTACTGTCCATCCTGAGTAAGCGTGATCTAGATGAAGTCGAGGAAGGAAGAAGGTATTACAGCACTATCTGTAGATTCTAAGGGAAAGAGATTCTACTGAAGAGGAAAATCTTGTGCAAGTCCTTACGAGCCGACTAATCAAATAATGAGCCGCGCATTGTGTCTCAGAATATAACTGGTCCTGTGATTGGGCTGGGGGCGGAGCCATACCCATTGTGTGCTGCCATGGATTGGTGTCAGGAAAAAGGTATTTGCATTTCAAAAATAGAGGAAAAGTGGAACTTCGTTACATGGGTAAAGGTCCGCTTTAAAGGAGGAAGTATAGAAAACCTGCTAAAGGGGAATTCCCAATAAAGCATGTTTTCTTTTTTGTTGTTTTTTTCCTTTACTTTCACCTGGCGATGAAGTATGTCAGTAATTCTGTTATTTTTCAACTTCCTTTAACAGGCCAAGCTGTCTAGCAAAAGTGGCATATAGAGGGTTGAAATAAACGATTTAACACTTACAGGGATGCTTACAATTAGGGATGCACCGATACCGTTTTTTCGGTATTGAGTATGAGTACCAAATCTTTTTTTGCGGTACTCGCAGATACCGAATACTAGGGATGCACAGATACTTTTCGAGTACCAGTGCAGATACTTGGCATTTTCATGAGAACTCCCAGGGTTCCAGCTGGGACCTGGCTCTGGCACTCCACCACTGTCCTGAAATCATTATTCTGTATTGTTTTAGAAACACTGTCACATGACAATAAACAAAAATGTATCGGTACTCGTACTTGTAAGTACTCGGCAAGTATCAGTACTCGTACTCGCAAAACTGGTATCTGTGCATCCCTTTATTTATAATTATAAAAACTAAATCTCACATTAAAACAAAGATGTACAAATCCCAGGAGCTCCGTGTGCTCCTTACACATGACAGCTGCCTCCTAATTTTTGAATTTTTCTCTAGTCTAGTCTTGGAGCTCAAAAGTATCGGTACTTGTACCGAGTACTGTACTTGGTATCTGTGCAACCCTACCGAATACCGATACTGGAAGTCCCATTAAGGAAGCCGTGCGGCATGTAATGACTCACCGCCCGGCTTCCTGATTAGCAGGAAGCCGGGCTGCGTGTAATGACTTGCCACCCGGCTTTCCGATTATCAGGAAAGCTGTCTCCATGCTCCCTTGTCACCAGGTGGCGAGGGAGCCAGCTTTCTGGCCAATCAGCTTCCGGACCAATCAGGAAGGCGGCAGCGGGTCATTACCCGCCCCCTCGGGCTTCCTGATTGGCCAGAAAGCTGACTCCATGATCCCTCCTCACCAGGTAATGAGAGAGCATGGAACCAGCATTCTGGCCAATCAGGAAGCCAGGGGGCAGGTAATGACTTGCCGTCCAGCTTCCTGATTGGCCAGCTTCCTGACCAATTAGGAAGCTGGGCGGCGAGTCATTACACACTACCCGGCTTCCTAATTGGCCAGGAAGCCGACTCCATGCTTACTTGTCACCTAGTGACGAATGCTCTGCAATATGCATCTTGGTAGAGACAGGGCTTTGCTTCCACGTGTCAGAGCTTCCAGCAAGAAGAACAGTGAGCAGCACTGTAGTGACATCACCAAATCTCACTCCAAATCTCCTGAGGCTAGCAGTCAGCGGCAGCAGTGCCTTAGATCTCATACTGTAGATATACAGCAGCTAATCCATACCAGGATGTGCTCTGCTATTTTTCCAGGAGGAATTTCTGACAAAAGGTTTATTCTGACTCCGATTGTTGTGCTAGTGACTTATCCCTTGCTGAGACCTCTATGCCTGGCCTGTATAAGCAGATTCAATCACTGAGGACAATCATTGTCCTCAATCATTGTGATCATTATGATCACCAATACCGTTTCATCCACAAGGGTTGCTTTATTCTGAACATCAGGGTTACAGTAGATGACAGGAAACAGCAGAATGAATGGTTTCAGTATTATGCGGTCAAAAGATGATGCTTTTGTAGCGTACTGTGCAGAATACACCTGTCCCTGTTACATGTGGCCTGATAGCTGTGGCCATGACACAGGAAGTACTGACCAACAAGAAGAAGGGTGGAGCATTACACACAGGAAATGTGTCATAGACCAGGAAAGGAATACAGGAAAAACAGGTGCATTATCACGAAAGGCCACTAGATGTCAGAAAATAACTAAATATAGAATGTCCATAGGAAAATGGTATAGAGAAAACAATCTATATAAATCCTTATCTAAATAAAACTTCTATGCCCCATTGGGGCGGCACAAGGTTAATGTTCCAGGGTACTGCTTAGACCCAATTAACATTTCGGAATGCTCCCTGTAACATAGCAAATCTTTATTTTTTGAGTTCAGGTCCACTTTAAGTCACAGATGTTGCATCTGTTACCTACAACATTTTACACTAAATAATGTCCCGCTTTGTGAGAAAACCAGGCAATATATAACAGTCACAATAAGGCCACATAACTAGGGAACAACTGCAATAAGAGCCTATCGATTGGTGAATATACGGGACAGAATGATTAATGCGTCACTTGCTTACAGCATGACCTCATCTTGACCCGCACGGCGCGAATCGTTTGTCAAAAGCGTACAGGAATTAACCCGTGGTGTCTTTCCTGGCAAGACCTCAATCAAATAATTGATGTCACCTGAAAAACCTACAGATGAACCTACAGTACTGCTAGTGCCCTTGTCTGTCTGGAGGACCCATCCAGACAAGCTTGTTATATTACCCTTGCTTGGCCACTACAAGGACAATTTGCTGCAGGCCCTAAACAATTACATTTACCAGGTAACAATGGGCTATTAAGATCTCCTTTCTTCAGTGCACATTAGCAAATAAGCACCATGCTTCAAAATAACCAGCACTCAATCGTACCGTTGTGTCTGTTCATATTCTTGACTAAGAGTACCTGTCATTTAGAGAAGGGTGGTAATTTACAAGATGGACTAACAATTCAGAAATTGACAGTTCAGTTTACAAGTAACAATGACAGCACATTTGATCGTTTGAGTTTACACAAAGCGAAAAATGTATTTTTAGATTATTTTTTTTTGCCAGGAGAATTTTTAAATTATTATGAAGTGATTTTGAAATGCGACCTTCCAGTTTGTTCGTGCTTGGTGTACTATTTCTTTGAGATTATGGTACAGATGGTAAGCATGCAGAATCAAGGTGGCTGTTTGTCTAGATCAGTGTTTCTTCACCTGTTTTCAGTCAGAACACACTCCAGGAACCCCAGTCTAAAATGTAACAACAAAATAAAAAACTGTTTGGCACCTCCAAAATCCATACCAGACCTGTATCCTAGATAGAGGTCTGTTATGGATTTTAAGGGACACTCCATGCAAACGCAAAAGTCCCCCTTCAAATGAGGAGCCCACCGTCACATCAGAGCCCCCCTTTCACATCAGCTTCCTCCTTTTATATTAGGAGCCCCATTTGCATCAGGAGCCCCCTCCTTTCACATCAGAGTCTCCCCTTCACATCGCAAGCCCCCCTTCACATCAAGAGCCCTCTTCACATCAGAATTCCCCCCTTAACATCAGGAGCCCACTTCACATCAGCAGCCCCCCCCCCCTCATCAGAAGGTTACCTTTGGCATCAGAGCGCCCCTTTTTTTTAAAAAAAAGAGTCCCCCTGTTTACATGTTTACATTAGAGTTCCCCCTTCACATTAGTAGCCCCCTTCATGTCAGAAGCCTGCCTGCACCATAGAAAGGCATGACGCTTCGAAAATTTCAAGGCACCCCTGATAAAGCCAGAAGGCACCCCAGACACTTTGGTTGAGAAATGCTGGTCTAGAGATATTGATGAAGCTTTGTTTTGAAATAACCCCTCATGCCTGGCAAACTTGAGAGATAACAGTAAATTAAAGTGAACATTTCAGTAACTTTTTTTAAATCTGCATAAATAAGTTATTAACCTCCTATTATTAACCTATATTGATGAATGACCTCCAGCGTCCCTCCCAGTCCAAGATATTATTATGGCAATGGAATGGAAATACCTGATCAGCTCGATTCTTCCTTTTTATATCAAATCATCTACACCAATATGGGCTCTCTGCAGAGATTCGAGAAAATATAGGGCCTATTGTCTAACTCACCTTTTATGGCTACATCCTAGGATGACCAATGAGGCAGGAGGCTATCAGGATTATTCACAAAAGGGTGAAGAGTTTGGAGAAGGGAGGAGAAGTAAACAATCTAGGACAACATCGCTGAACTCGAAAGTGAGGTGAATTGGAGAATGTTTCCAAATCAGCTATGTTGTCCTAGATTGTTAACTTCTCCTGCCTTCTCCAAAGCCTTCACCCTTTTGTGAATAGACCTGTATATTTTTAGCACCGCAGTTCTGTATAGTATTACCATTCCTTATTTGTATGGTCCAAGCGCGCTTTCTGTAGAATTTCTATGTGCCCATCATTGAAAGATGAAAGACTGTATAGTTGTATTATAACTGTAGCCTCTTCCCAGCTCCCAGTTGAAGGCCTGCTGACATCATCACATACAATGTGGGGCCCATAGTCATGCACTATACCTGAGGACGCTGAGGGACAATTCACAAGCTGGGCTGGAGGAAAGATGAGAAAAGCACCAACTGCCGAGGGAGCGGGGATCATATAAGTAGTAGTCCATTACACAGGTACCCTAAACGATCAGTTAACCCTTGCAGTACAGGGGTTTCCCCTCAGGGACGGGCTTTAAGTTTATTTGAGTTTAGGACGATTTGGTGAAGTGGCTGGTGGCTGGGACGGGTGACCAACTGTGAATTTGAGGGACTCCATCATGAACTTGCTTTACTAGTTTGACTGAGTTTTTTTTCTATACTGATGGTATTTTAATAGCGTTGTGATGTCTAATGGTGTTATATATACTGTCTACTGGAGATGTTTTCTTAAATTATAATTTTATTGAAGCAGTGGTCAAAATACTCTGAAGTATGTATGAAAAGGTGTATGATTTTTTTTTTTTATATAGTGGGAATGGGTAGGTATCATAGGGCAGCGGTCGCCAACTGATGGGTCCGCGAGAAAAATGTTGGTGGTCTGCAGAAAAATCTGGACATTATTTGCATTTAATGTTTTATTAATAATAATACAAAAATAATATTCTAAGAAATTCTTATATTTTGAATGCCAATTTTCGCCTTTATTTTGCACTAAATTCACAAACTGTACTAGAGAGGGAGAAACAAGAGAGGCGCAGCGTGACGTCAGGGTAGTCTTAAGTAGTATGAGGCAACCGTTGCCGAGCCATACGCTTCAGTATTGTTTCGACCTTTACAACAGTCACCCCGCTCCGCGAATACCGATTTCTCATCCAATTGTTTTATTTTATATGTTTATTTCTCAGATGCTCTTTTTAGGTAAGTATGACCTTAACTGTGTATTTTCTTTAACTGTAATATTTAATGTCATCAAATAGTTTGACTTTGATAACTATCATTTCTTGCTTGGTTTTAGATTCAAATGAAGTAAACCCATAATGAGTGAAAAAAAGCACAGGAATATTTTGCACTTCTTTAGTAATACTAAACCGTAGCGGTCTCGGCTTGAAATAAAAACGGCTCTCCGTCTTGCAGTAACGTCATTGGAGCCAAAAATCCATAAACTTATTTCAAACAAGCAGGAACAAATATCACACTAATAATGTGTAATACTTAAATAAGTTTCAATTATTTTGCAATAATTAAACTAACTTTAATAATTTTGTTACAATTAAACAACCTTTAAAGATTTTGTTATGATTAAATCAGCATTTACAATTTTGTTATAATTAAATAAGCATTTATAATCTTGTTATATTAAATAGGTGCATTTCATATTAATAAAATGGAAGTTCTCTGATCATTATTTTACAAATGTATTTATCTATTTTCAAAATTAATATTTGTGGTCCGCGGGATTTAAAATTATGAATTTAGTGGTCTGTGAGGTCCGAAAGGTTGGCGACCGCTGTCATAGGGAGTTGTAGGTTGGTGTTTTCCTCATTGCCCATCTTTCTTTTTAGATGTCAGCTCTACTCTAGTTATATGTAGTTCTTCATGAACATTTGTGTGGGACTCTTGAGACTGTCAATTTAGGACTAATGTCTATTGGCATCTCAAGGTAGAACCGTAGAACCGTGTAGCAAAGCAATGCAAAAAAACAGAGCTTGCATATATAAGGAAGAAATATGGCATTCCCGATTGTACTGTACATATATAATTATACAATCAGACATCCCAACCTGCAAAACCTTATTTCAGGGAGGTGCTGTTCTCATTTCAGGGAGGTGCTGTTCTCATTTCAGGGAGGTGCTGTTCTCATTTCAGGGAGGTGCTCTTCACATTTCAGGGAGGTGCTCTTCTCATTTCAGGGAGGTGCACTTCTCATTTCAGGGAGGTGCTCTTCTCATTTCAGGGAGGTGCCATTTCTATTTTCCAACATGTGGAAGAATAGAGACCACTGCAGAAGGTTTTCTGTATTCCAAAATGAACATTACCATTCATCTATGCACCAAGTTTATATCACAAGCTATGGCTGAGGTCCGTCGACAGGGCAAACAACGGACAAATGTTTTTGTCCTTGCACAGAGACGCGGTTGCTGTTGCCAATTGTTTTACTTCCTAACAAATGAATTAAATCTGTTTGTGAAGAAGCACAGAACATTGTTAGAGGCCACAAGTGTAGTCTTGCTGGATGTTATGAGATAGTCATCGCACTGATGAAAAGCAAATGGCAGCAGTAATCACTTTTTTGGCCCATCTCCTTCTGCTTTGAGTTCACGTCATGCTCTTCAGAGCCAGATCTTCTGCAATGTGTTGTGTGGGGTTGGAAAATTCACAGCACAATGAAATGTAAATAAGTGTATCAGCTATGGGGATCTCTAAGGGACAAAAGTTATGTGTTTCCAGTCAGGTCTGCACAGGCAATAAGCCTCAGCTCTAAGCTTTTCTTATGCTCTGTGATTGTATTATCATGCTTAGCAAAGTTTGTAGAAAGATTCTTTAGTAGGAATGTTGAGAAACCTGGCCTGATTTACTAAACTGTACCATGAAGTGGACCTGTGCTTACTTCAAGCTTCCAGTGAGGTCTTGCAAGAGTTTCCTGTTGACTCCGGTCCGCTGGCCAATAAGAGGCCTCATAAACCCCAGCTCCAGGTGTCATGGTGGCTACTCCAAGTCTCATCACATTCCGCATGTAGAACCATTGAAAAGGATCAGGCCACACACTGCTGATCCACTTTGTTACATAGTAACTTTATTGAAATAATTCAAGGGGTTAAATTGAGAGAATCAATGAAAAAAATAAAAATTTGGGGGTCTTAGTGGACCACAGACTTAGCTATAGCATGCAATACCTGGTGGCTGCTAGCAAAGCAAGCAAAATACTCTATTGAGGGACAAATCGATACTCTAAGGCAGGGTTCACACCTGTTACTATAGGCGCGTTTTCAGCTCGTTTTTAGCATGTTTTTTAGTTCAGTGAAACGCGCGTTCGACGCTCGTTTTTATACCTCCCTGGCGGTATGATTTTTTTTTCCCCATCTTTTTTTTAAGTTTTTTTTTTTCAACTTTCAAACCTTCCGCCGGTTCCACCCCCTGCGACGCGGACGCTCACAAGGGACTGAACCCGGAATACGGCAGCATCCGGAGGACACGCGGACAAGGTAAGACCTACGCTGTATTCCTGAGTGTGGCTCGGGGTTACCGCTTTGTTAACCCCGAGCCACACTCGGGAATACCAATGGATACGCGCTGCAATCGGTCCCCACGCGCGAAAAAGAAGCTCAAGTACTTTTTCGCGCATAGGGCGTTTTTCAGCGCGACGAATCGCACGGAAATACGCCCAGGTGGGAACCATGCCCATAGGGATTGATTGGATTTCACTTCTTGAGCGTTTTTCAGCGCTTCGATCAGCGCTGAAAAACGCCCAGGTGTGAACCCAGCCTTACCCCTTTACAAAGCATTGTATGTGGTTCAGTTTTGGTCCCTAATTAATAGAAGGAATGTCCTAGAATTGGAAAGGGTGAAAATATTGATAAGGAGACTGGAGGGCCTCAGCTATGAGGAGCTATTAAATAGTCTAAATGTATTAAACATAGCGAGGAGGTACTTAGGAGAATGACCACTATCTAGAAAGTAAAAAATGGTGACTGTATGGGTGGTGATAACTTGATTCATTTTAGACCTCTGAAGAGGACACACTGAGCTATTTAAAGACGATAAACTGAAGTTCCTGATGCCATCCTTTTAGAATAACTATATCATTCACTAGAACACCATAATAGGAAAGTGTTATACCTAATATGTTATTGAACTCAATGATGGAAGCAAGTAAAGAAGTCATCTTCCTTGAAAATTGTCCCTGGCCAGGATCCCCCTCTTTGTGATGCTAGAGTTTTGGAGCCCAACGTGGGATAAAAGTAAACGTAAACGCAGGCGCGTCCCGAGGCCGGGTGTCACCCGGAGCAGATACCGGGTGACACCCCGCCGTGACGTCATTGCGTCATCTTTTTGGTACCTGCCGGCACCCATCTTGGTGATGGACGCCGGCAGAGAGAGGAGGGGACATTCACCCGGCGGGATAAGGTCCCTTCCTCTCTCCTGCAACTGTCGGGCTCTCTGTCTATGACCGAGTGCCCGACTTTTCAGAGGGGGTGACACCAAAATGACTGTCAGTCATTTTGGTGTCACCCCTAAAATGGTGTTACCCAGGTGCGGGCCGCACCCCCTTGAGACGCCACTGCATAAAGCATACCTAAACCCAAGAACAAAACTGTCATATATTGCATTATTTGCACCCTTATTTTTACCTGGTGGTCCTGCCAGTAACATACTTCCTTTCTTAGGGTGACAACGCTTTCTCATTATGTATCTATGTAGGAGCAGCACTGACACCTTAACGTAGTAATAAACTCTCTTTTTTCAGTAATGAGCCCAATCAAATAAATATACACCGCCCAGCAAAATATTTTTTTTTCTTTCTTCCCAAGCACTTTCAGTCATCATGTTTCCAAACAGCTCCAACTCTCTCAGCTCGGCGTCCTTAAACTTCCTGTCCAGTTAAAGATCACAAGGGACAGAGCATGGTCTCCAGCAGCTGCCCCTATACTTGCTTGGAGAAGGGAGGAGGATTAGGGAGAAGGGATAAGGGCAGTGGCTTGCTTTGCTATGTCTGTATTTGTGGAGACACACACGGCTTACCAGCACACACAAGGGTGGCTCCCTAGAACCCTGCAAGGGAAAGGAGCCACTCTAAAACAGGATATTAGGGCCAGTGCTCAGTGGACCAGCTGATTCTGCAGGAAGCTAAAAAAATGTAATCAAGAAGGAGCAGCATCCATTGCAAGTGATTTATTCAGTATTTGAAAATGGCTTTAAACCCTTTTGACTTTATTATCACTTTAAAATAGGAACATGTATACCTGTCCTTATCTGCAAAACATAGCAGGTAAGTGTTCTGTAGTCCACAGAGATAGATGTGAACAATGCTAACAGTGCAGCACAAGCAGAAAACACAGGAAGTTATCAGCTGAAAACATACCAGGCAGGATGAACAGGTATATGATATGTTTGCATTAATACAACAGATATAACAACACTTTTTCAATGGCATATTTAACAGAGCAAAATGGAGCAAATATCTTCCTTATGTCTTCACTTGCTTCTTGCTTGTTCCAGGTCAGTTCATCAGAAACTGTTTAATCCGGGGATAGCCAGGCACAGAACTTTATCAGGAAAAGGTCAAGAATGACAACTCACATATTTTCCCTCAGAACTCTTGTACTCTCTTGTTGACAACTAACTGCCTTAGCTGAAATGAGCGTACTGGAAATGAAGTCATTGCTCACAGACAAGTTCTGTGTTTTGCTGGCAGACAACTCAATCTCACATGTAGCTGCAGCCTAACACCAGGCAGGACTGTACAAGAGGTCTGATAGTATAATTCCATACAGTTCTCCGAGCAGAGCTAATCAAATTGTCTCTGATTAGGTGGCATTACCACTTCCATTGCATTAATGTACTTTGTATGAAAAGCTTCTGTGCAGGAGGAGAGAAATGCATTTCCTTCTTCAGCTCCTACATTAGCGCCCCACCTGCATCAGCTCCAACAGACCTAATTTATACACAATCTGATTGAAAATACATCATTGTGCGTCCGCTGGCTACTAATGTATCGAGCAGACCCTTGGAAGAGAGGCCGCCTTCTCTCCAGAGAACACTGAAAAGAAAAAACCCAGACGCAATTCACAATGACGGTATTAAATATGAAACGTGAAAAGCTATTGTGGTAGGGTCTGTTTTATATATTTGGATGGCCCTCTTGGCAGAAATAAAGGCACCCCTCCACAAAGTTTGTATCAGAAATATACTATGGGGCCAAACGTTTGTAGACACCTGACCATCAAACCTGTAGGAGCTTGTTGGACATTTTACTCTAAAATCATGGCCATGAATATGGAGTCTCCCCCAACTTTGCAGCCATAACAGCCTCCGCTCTTTTGGGAAGAAGAGTTTTAAGTGTGTCTGTGGGAATATGTGCCCATTCAACTAAAAGAGCAGGTACTGATGTTAGACAAGAGGTCCTAGCTCACAAGTGACCTTCCAAGCACTGGCGGAACTATCACCATAGCGACCAAGGCGGTTGCATGGGGGGGCCCAGCCAGGGCGAGGAAGAAAGGAGTCCCCCTTGCTATGGCATCGCAGGCTGTTGACTGTCACAGGCGGCTGTGAGGAGGAATGCGCTGCTGTTCAGATCACTGACAACCTGTCAGTGACAGCCAGCAGCTGCGGAGGAGAAGGCTGGGCCCGGCATTGGCAGCGGAAGAGGAGGCGGGGCTCGGCGTTGGCAGCGGAGAAGTAGGCTGGGCCCGGCGTCAGCAGCTGAGGAGGAGGTGGGGCCCGGTGACAGAGGAGGAGGCAAAGCCCCCCAACGACTGTGGTGGAGGAGGAGGCGGGGCTCGTTGGTGGAGGAGGCCGACACCCGGTCGGAGCTGACAGGTAAGGGGTGTGCAAGGGTATGACCAGCCCACCTGAGACCCTGCAGAGCCCACAATAGAGAGTCTATGGTGGTTCTGCAGGGTCACTCTCAGGAGGGCTGTTTGGGATCTCAGGTGGGCTCTGCAAGGGGCGTAACTATAAATCACAGGGCCCCATACAAAATTTTGAAATGGGGCCCCGTGATTTCTAGTTACGCCCCTTGTTCCAACTCATCCCAAAAGTGTTCAATAGGAATGAGGTCAGGGCTCCCAATGTCACTCATCTCTAGATAAAGAAAAAAAAATAACATTGAGAAGCATACAGAGAGCACTTGTTGGGTGGTTCAGTTTTTTCATCCAGGCATTGCCGTAGGGCCCCGGTGCACCCTTTTTCTGTGATTTGGTGATCTGGAAACCCTTGCTTGTGATACAGGAAAGTTTTTCCCAAACATGCCAACTAAAGCCTTCCTGTTGTCTTTCATGTACAGAAAACCTCATGTAAAAAAAGCCACTAATAAGAAAATTGCATTTTTGGGAACAAAATAGGTAATGCTGTCATTGACAAGCTTATACACACAACTAGCAAAATTCAGATGAATCTGGGGTTTTTCCCCTGCTTGGCCATACCCAACCTAAACCATCTCATTTGCTACAAAATACAGAACCCATTATATATACAGTAACAACTAGACAGTCAAAAGGATTGGGTTCAATGTATGTGAAGACGCTATAAAGCAGATCAATATTTTTGTATCTAAACCTTCACAGACATCTGTGC
>NW_017306894.1:426148-428375 GCF_000935625.1 Nanorana parkeri
CCTTCTACCCTGTCATTTAGACCCTCCGCCTATTTCACTTTTTTCTTTTCTGGGCCTATCTTTAGGTCATTAGTAGATCTATCTTAAAAGCCCATCTTCAGGCAAAATCTGAAGCCTGCCCTGCTCCCCCCACCTTCTCCCACCATTTCCTGAGTTTTTGGGGTTTCTTTTATATTAGTCTAAGGGACTATGTTATTGGGCTTTTGTTTGCAGTAAATAGGTCTCACATTTCCATACAGGTCTGAGTATGCAAAACCCATTTGAAGCGGGTCAAATTCAAGTCTGAAGATGGTTAACTGCAGGTCAAATATGCCTGTCAATGAATTCCGAATAATCTCAGAAGTGTCTCTAACTGATGTCAAACTGATGCCATCAAAACAAGCCCAAATCCTATTGACACTGGTCCTAAAGCTGTTTCATACTCACTGGTGTCCACTGTTATGCAACACCTCTGCAACACCTCTTCCAGGACTGGAGACCCTTCAATCCAGGTGCGCCACTGACCGGTATGGCTCTTCCCCTTGCACCAACCTTCATGCCATTAACACATCATTTCTGAAGTCTGGAGTCTGCAGGACCAGTAAGAACCCCGCTGATAGACAGCCAACAGGGAGTGTCTATGTCACCATACAGCAAAGACAACTATGGCACCCGAAGAAAGACTCTCCCACTCTGCAGACCTGGCCAGAGCATCCCAGGTTGCAAAGAGCTGAGCGGGGGAATGTATATGACCCTTACACATCTCCCTGCCCAGCTCCTGGCAACCTGGGGCCCTCTAGTTGGAAAGGGAGCAGCAGGCACAATGCAAACAATGTCCAGCATTGCGGCCATGCTGCTCTGTCTGCTGCCCCCCATGTGACCCAAAAAGACTCAAGAATCACCGTATTGACTCATGTCTGAGCATCATAAAAGCAATGAGGTCCTCCTTCTGCTCTCTTCATCTGCAAGTGACCCAAGCACCTCCCACCGCCAGCCCGCCGTGTCTGAAGCATGTTAGGATGACAGCACTGTGTAAAGCTAACATGACAGGTTTATACTGTATACCTGGAATAAAACTGTGCTGCCAGTTTGTTTTGCTTCCTTCTGCTTTAATAAAGACTGTGGATCTTGAATTCTCACATAAGGAGACCGGGTGCAGAACGAGTCTTGTAACATTCTTCAAATAAGCTATTACTCAGAGAATTCTGCAAAGCAGGAGGGAATGGAATTCATCGCTGCCAAAGGGTCTTTCAGTTGCTGGCGCTGGAGATGTAAACAGAATCATAATCCAGTGATGGGAGTATTTGCATGAGATGGAAGTATGCAAGTTAAGTGAGATCATCATACTGACTCCTGTTTTAGAACCGCATGAATCTGAAAGGCTCAGACCTATGTATTACTATGGACTTGTGCACAAGGCTCTCTACCTTGTGTTGGCCTTTGCGGTTGGGAGGTGGCTTGGACTGGCAATCTGGCAAACTTGGCATCTGACGGAGAGGCTGGTGTGTTTGTAATAATTTCTGAGCCTGGGGGAGTTCCTGTGGTCTGCTCAGCCTCAAATCCTGTTTTAATAAAAAGCTCTCAGGCCTTGGATCTGCTTGGTACTGATTTAAATGTGACACCTACGAGTCTATTCATCAAAAAATTTGCATAGATATTTGTCCAGCGAAACCTCATGTACATTCGTTCTGTGCGAAGTAACCAACTGCTGTGAGAATGGGGCAAAATGAAAGGCTGAGCCCGACTTGCTGACCGTGTTATATCCATTTTCAGGGTTACATTCAGGGGCGTACAAAAAAATCACAGGGCCCCATAGCAAAATTTTGTATGGGGCCCTGCGATTTCTAGTTACGCCCCTTGCAGAGCCCACCTGAGATCCCAAACAGTCCACCTGAGAGTGACCCTGCAGAGCCCACCATAGACTCTCTGTGGTAGGCTTTGCAGGGTCTCAGGTGGGCTGGTTGCACCCCTGCACATCTCTTACCTGTCAGCCCCGATCCGCTGTCAGCCTTCTCCACTCCCAGCCCCACCTCTTTCTCGGTCGCCGGTTCGGGCCCAGCCTCCTCCTGCTCCACCGCCGCCAGGCCTGGCCGCTTCCTCCTCCACCGCTGACAGACCCCGCCTCTTCCTCGGCTGCTGGCCGTCTCCGGCCTCCTCCACCACAGCTGCTGGCTGTCACTGACTCAGCAGCAGCTGTTAGGAGGAACGCGCCGCTGCCCCGATCACTGACAGGTTGTCACCCCCCCCC
>NW_017306894.1:428385-429164 GCF_000935625.1 Nanorana parkeri
TTTAAATAAACCATTGATAGCATTTTATTATAACTGTTTAACAAGTGCAAACAAATTCTGAAATTCAGAACTGTCCTGTGCCGTATGCAGACTTCCTGTGCTATTTTATGGAGCCAGATTAGCACTCCCATTCCTTAATCTGGATTACAGATCAATTAGCACTTATGTTGTGGACATTAGAAGAAGGGGTGTGATTCAGTTGTCCAGCAAAAGAAAACTGGGCAGGGCTGACACCACTCAGTCCACAAAATGTTGTTGCCAGCCCACAACCGGACTCAGGAGCTGAGTGCATTTCTGGCAGATCAACAGGTATTCTTCTGTATTTACATATTACTGTATGTGACACACACATGCTTCCTCTGTTTCCTTTCCCTCACCCTTGACTGATGGATTCGTCAATTTTTCGTCCCTCTGTTAAAACCCCAATAAACACACTGACTGCGCGACATGGATTTTAACGGCCACAGCAGCCCTTTTATTAAACCAACAACTTTAACAATAACCAAAGTAATAAACCAAATATACAAAATAATACTTTAACAAGGGTTGACCTGAGAAGGGGTCTTTGGGTGCCCGCCAGCCCAAAAAGGCCTCTCTTAACACTCCACCCATGTCCCCAGCTGCACCACAACCAGCTCGAGGACACTTACTCCTTCTGGGTTCCCAAGGAGCCAGGCCCCGCCCTTTACAAATCCGGGCACCAACAGGGGGAAGCACCCATACCAGCTGAGGGCCCCCCATTTTTGTAATGAACTCCGATTTTGTAGACCCCCCCAAAG
>NW_017306894.1:430236-432307 GCF_000935625.1 Nanorana parkeri
TGCCTTTTTCACTTTTTTCTTTTCTGGGCCTATCTTTAGGTCATTAGTAGATCTATCTTAAAAGCCCATCTTCAGGCAAAATCTGAAGCCTGCCCTGCTCCCCCCACCTTCTCCCACCATTTCCTGAGTTTTTGGGGTTTCTTTTATATTAGTCTAAGGGACTATGTTATTGGGCTTTTGTTTGCAGTAAATAGGTCTCACATTTCCATACAGGTCTGAGTATGCAAAACCCATTTGAAGCGGGTCAAATTCAAGTCTGAAGATGGTTAACTGCAGGTCAAATATGCCTGTCAATGAATTCCGAATAATCTCAGAAGTGTCTCTAACTGATGTCAAACTGATGCCATCAAAACAAGCCCAAATCCTATTGACACTGGTCCTAAAGCTGTTTCATACTCACTGGTGTCCACTGTTATGCAACACCTCTGCAACACCTCTTCCAGGACTGGAGACCCTTCAATCCAGGTGCGCCACTGACCGGTATGGCTCTTCCCCTTGCACCAACCTTCATGCCATTAACACATCATTTCTGAAGTCTGGAGTCTGCAGGACCAGTAAGAACCCCGCTGATAGACAGCCAACAGGGAGTGTCTATGTCACCATACAGCAAAGACAACTATGGCACCCGAAGAAAGACTCTCCCACTCTGCAGACCTGGCCAGAGCATCCCAGGTTGCAAAGAGCTGAGCGGGGGAATGTATATGACCCTTACACATCTCCCTGCCCAGCTCCTGGCAACCTGGGGCCCTCTAGTTGGAAAGGGAGCAGCAGGCACAATGCAAACAATGTCCAGCATTGCGGCCATGCTGCTCTGTCTGCTGCCCCCCATGTGACCCAAAAAGACTCAAGAATCACCGTATTGACTCATGTCTGAGCATCATAAAAGCAATGAGGTCCTCCTTCTGCTCTCTTCATCTGCAAGTGACCCAAGCACCTCCCACCGCCAGCCCGCCGTGTCTGAAGCATGTTAGGATGACAGCACTGTGTAAAGCTAACATGACAGGTTTATACTGTATACCTGGAATAAAACTGTGCTGCCAGTTTGTTTTGCTTCCTTCTGCTTTAATAAAGACTGTGGATCTTGAATTCTCACATAAGGAGACCGGGTGCAGAACGAGTCTTGTAACATTCTTCAAATAAGCTATTACTCAGAGAATTCTGCAAAGCAGGAGGGAATGGAATTCATCGCTGCCAAAGGGTCTTTCAGTTGCTGGCGCTGGAGATGTAAACAGAATCATAATCCAGTGATGGGAGTATTTGCATGAGATGGAAGTATGCAAGTTAAGTGAGATCATCATACTGACTCCTGTTTTAGAACCGCATGAATCTGAAAGGCTCAGACCTATGTATTACTATGGACTTGTGCACAAGGCTCTCTACCTTGTGTTGGCCTTTGCGGTTGGGAGGTGGCTTGGACTGGCAATCTGGCAAACTTGGCATCTGACGGAGAGGCTGGTGTGTTTGTAATAATTTCTGAGCCTGGGGGAGTTCCTGTGGTCTGCTCAGCCTCAAATCCTGTTTTAATAAAAAGCTCTCAGGCCTTGGATCTGCTTGGTACTGATTTAAATGTGACACCTACGAGTCTATTCATCAAAAAATTTGCATAGATATTTGTCCAGCGAAACCTCATGTACATTCGTTCTGTGCGAAGTAACCAACTGCTGTGAGAATGGGGCAAAATGAAAGGCTGAGCCCGACTTGCTGACCGTGTTATATCCATTTTCAGGGTTACATTCAGGGGCGTACAAAAAAATCACAGGGCCCCATAGCAAAATTTTGTATGGGGCCCTGCGATTTCTAGTTACGCCCCTTGCAGAGCCCACCTGAGATCCCAAACAGTCCACCTGAGAGTGACCCTGCAGAGCCCACCATAGACTCTCTGTGGTAGGCTTTGCAGGGTCTCAGGTGGGCTGGTTGCACCCCTGCACATCTCTTACCTGTCAGCCCCGATCCGCTGTCAGCCTTCTCCACTCCCAGCCCCACCTCTTTCTCGGTCGCCGGTTCGGGCCCAGCCTCCTCCTGCTCCACCGCCGCCAGGCCTGGCCGCTTCCTCCTCCACCGCCGCACGACC
>NW_017306894.1:432435-437231 GCF_000935625.1 Nanorana parkeri
GATCCCCCCCCCCCGAGGTGTGATCCTTTAGATAGACCATTGATAGCATTTTATTATAACTGTTTAACAAGTGCAAACAAATTCTGAAATTCAGAACTGTCCTGTGCCGTATGCAGACTTCCTGTGCTATTTTATGGAGCCAGATTAGCACTCCCATTCCTTAATCTGGATTACAGATCAATTAGCACTTATGTTGTGGACATTAGAAGAAGGGGTGTGATTCAGTTGTCCAGCAAAAGAAAACTGGGCAGGGCTGACACCACTCAGTCCACAAAATGTTGTTGCCAGCCCACAACCGGACTCAGGAGCTGAGTGCATTTCTGGCAGATCAACAGGTATTCTTCTGTATTTACATATTACTGTATGTGACACACACATGCTTCCTCTGTTTCCTTTCCCTCACCCTTGACTGATGGATTCGTCAATTTTTCGTCCCTCTGTTAAAACCCCAATAAACACACTGACTGCGCGACATGGATTTTAAACCATGCGTTTGAGATGCCTCAGTACCATATGCCGTTTTTGTGGCGAACGCAACCCCTTAACATTCCACGACACTACTTTTATGAATTCTTACGCTTCAGATGACATGGACAAGCGGGCATGTTTCTATATTTGGCAACTGTCCTGGGCAATGTCACAAATTCGACATTTTTAACAGCAATCACACGCATTTTAACCTCAGCTTGTAAAGGGGAGTTTGAGGGGCAACTCATTTAGGAAGCAATTACAAAATAATTATAAAACATTTAGGAAGCTTTGATGAGTTTTGCTGAAGTCTGGGAGTGTTAAAGTGTATCTAAATTCAAAAACAGAAATGTAATATATTGCAGATAAATAGTCTTCAGAGATGTGGCGGCTGCATTGGTTTTCTTTTTCCGTTTTCCTTTATTTTCATCTGGTGACCTTTTTTAGTTTGTCCAGGCATGTGCAGTGAAGCTTGTGAACGTGGCCTCTGGACCAGTAATATAATGTGTAATTTTAGTACATCTTATGTCATATTGCAGCTTGATCACCCAAGCTGTGTTTCTATGATGACAGCATTCTGCCATAGTACTCCTCCCAAGAGCCCGCAGCCCCAATTCAAGCAGTGAGCTGGCTATTGGGAGGAGTTATGCAAATATCAAACTGCAATGATGGGTGGGTGTCAGTCCGCAGCAGTGGGCATTCCTAGGCAGGCTGTATTTGTATGCAGACCGCCATAGGTAATGCCCACATGTGATGCTGAGCCTCCATGATTGAAAGACCAGAAATCCAATAAATGAAAGGGGCGGGCCAGGAGCAGTCAGTCTAGGCAGAACAGACATTGTAAAAAGCTCACGGTGTGCAGTGAAATCAGAGTAAGCAATTTCAGTAGATGAGAGCAGCCGGTACAACCATGCAAGACTGAAGGTGAGGCCGGAGTTTAGCTTTATATAAGAACTTGTTTTACTCACTTTTCAATCAGAGTTCCTCTTTAATACATTTACAAGTAGGAGTTGTTGTCACTTTATTTTCCTAAAATGTCAGCACAAAACATATGTTCATTTTTCACAGAATCGTAATTCTCTCCTACAGAAATGTAGTAGGATGTATTCCCAAGCTGTTTATTGTCAGCGATGGTAAGAGCGCACTTCAGTTGCTTACCTCAAGCAAAACAAACGACAAACGCACTCAACAATTTGTTACCAGTAGTTGCTTACCTGACGCCAGCGAAAGTCGGCAACTGTTGTTATGGTAAAGGTAAAATGTGATTTTCTATGATTAAACAGGAATTGGAGATGACAACAGGGCTTCCCTTACACCTCTGGTCCAGATATCCCTGGAGGAAAGCACAGGGATTGAGAGGGCACAGTGTGGTACGGGTGCCAGTGAGTCCAAATCATACAAACAGCTGGGCAGGACACTGCAACACAGAGCAGACTGGAAGTGTTGGTCATGACAAGCAGTGGTCGGTGGCTGAGAAGACCGCAGGCAGGGTAGCAGACAGAGTTGTATTTAGAAGGTCAGCAAAGAAAAGCCATGGTCAGGTACTAGCAAATGTCAAGCTGGAGATAGCTGAGACAAGCCGTGGTCAGGAACTAGTCAAGGTCAAAGTGGAGATAGCAGAGACAAGCCATGGTCAGATACTAGCCAGCCAAGGTCAAAGTGGAGATAACAGAGACAAGCGGTGCTCAGGAACTAGCCTGAGGTCAAACAGGAGATAGTAGAGACAAGACATGGTCAGGTACTAGCCAAAGTGAAAGTGGAGATAGCAGAGACAAGCCATGGTCAGGTACTAGCCAAGGTAAAAGTGGAGATAGCAGAGACGAGCCATGGTCAGGTGCTAGCCAAGGCCAAGCTGGAGATAGCAGAGACAAGCCATGGTCAGGTACTAGCCAAGGTCAAGCTGGAGATAGCTGAGACAAGCGGTGGTCAGGAACTAGTGAAGGTCAAAGTGGAGATAGCAGAGACAAGCCATGGTCGGGTACTAGCCACCCAAGGTCAAAGCGGAGATAGCAGAGACAAGCAGTGTTTAGGAACAAGCCAGAGTCAAACAGGAGATAGTAGAGATGAGCCATGGTCAGGTACTAGCCAAGGTCAAAGTGGATATGGCAGGGACAAGCCATGATCAGGTACTAGCCAGCCAAGGTCAAAGTGGAGATAGCAGAGACAAGCGGTGCTCAGGAACTAGCCAGAGGTCAAACAGGACATGGTAGAGATGAGCCATGGTCAGGTACTAGCCAAGGTCAAAGTGGATATGGCAGGGACAAGCCATGATCAGGTACTAGCCAGCCAAGGTCAAAGTGGAGATAGCAGAGACAAGCGGTGCTCAGGAACTAGCCAGAGGTCAAACAGGACATGGTAGAGATGAGCCATGGTCAGGTACTAGCCAAGATCAAGCTGGAGATAGCTGAGACAAGCGGTGGTCAGGAACTAGTGAAGGTCAAAGTGGAGATAGCAGAGACAAGCCATGGTTAGGTACTAGCCACCCAAGGTCAAAGTGGAGATAGCAGAGACAAGCAGTGTTTAGGAACTAGCCAGAGGTCAAACAGGAGATAGTAGAGATGAGCCATGGTCAGGTACTAGCCAAGTTCAAAGTGGATATAGCAGAGACAAGCCATGAAATTCCTATTCTCCTGGGCTCCCTCTGGTGGCCATAATGTGCTGCGCAGCTAAAACTCAGACGTTTGCAGAGCTGTGCGCAGAACATGCACATTACAATATGTAGACCCCACTAGCCATTAACAAAGGTTCTGAAACTGACAATTTTTGAACGAAATTCTACTGGTGTATGGCCAGATTTAATATAGGAAATAACAGCAGAAATCTGATTGGTTCCCTTTCTTTGCTCCAGGTATTGTATATCAGTATACTGTATGTATACGTGTGCGTGTGGCAGTTAGAGATCCCGGAATTGAAGGGGTTAGTTCCCGGTCTTCATGTCAGTGTGGACGGTATGAAAGGGTCTCTGTATACCTCAAAAGGCTCTCTGTGTCCCATGAAGACTTCTATCACATGGCGGCTGTGCGAGCATGGTATGTAGGAGGCACCTTATAACACTCTCAATGCTATCTTTATTCTGGTGCCGGCTTAGATTAATGCTGCCCATAGGATTTATTGCTCAATGCCAAGTAACCCCCAGACAAAGCCATCGTAGACATGGGTGGGCCCAAGAGCTTGCATTTTATTACCTTTCAAAGTAATAATGATAATTATAGTTATATAAATATATTTTGTATTTAATTATATATTTTAATATTTTGTAGACCCAATCACTGATATCTCATGTGAACTCTAACACTCTGTGGTCATTCGTAAGTCATTTTCAATATTTTAAAATCTGCTCCTAAAGTCATATTAAAGCCAAAAAGGGTTTAATCTATTTCACATGCTGGTGAAATCACTTACAATGGATGCTGCTTCGTGATATATTTTCAAGTGTTCGTTTCCGGCAGAATCAGCGGGTCTCCTGAGCGCTGGTCCTGATATCCTGTTTTGGGGTGGCTCCTTTCCCTTGCAGGGTCCTATGGAGCCACCTTTGTGTGTGCTGGTAAGCTGTGTGTGTCTCCACAAATACACAGGCACAGTCAAGCAAGAGACTTCCCTACCCCCTGCTTCCCACTCCTCCGTCCTCCCTTTTCTAAACTAGTATAGGGACAGCTGTTGGAGCCTGTGCTCTGTCTCTTGTGATCTTGACTTGTCCTGGACAGGAAGTTCAGGGAAGCTGAGTTGAGAGAGATGGAGCTGATTGGAAACATGATGACTGTAAGTGTTTGGGCAAAAAAATTAAGAAATCCTTTGCTGGGCGATGTATATTTGTTTGATCCGGACTCAGTATTGAATGAAAGTTTGGGAGTTCCCTCTCCCTGATGATCCTGCCATGAAGGTCCTTGTTTAGGCACTTCCTGTTATGGGGAGATATGGGGGTTCCTTTCTCCCAGCCATGTTCCAGCGTTGTCACCCTGACACACAGGCTTGCGAGCAATGTTTGAATACACATTATGCAGGGATTGTCCACAGTTGTCGCCTTCAGGAAACCAGCTCTAGGAAATGTAGACAATGTTGGAGTGCATGTAGACAGGTAGTGGCTGTAAACAGGCTGCAGGAGATCAGAGACACTGAGATGCAACACAGGATGAAAAAAAAAGCTAAAAACAGTACTTTATTTTACAAAAAACAATAGTTTATGATAGTGATGTCAGTAGGGGGGTGCGGCCCGCACATGGTGACACCAATGGAGGGGTGACATTGCATTTATACCCCCTCTGTAAAGCCAGGGACTCGGTCATGGACCGAGAGCCCGACAGTTGCGAGAGAGAGAGAGAGAGAGAGAG
>NW_017306894.1:437247-454292 GCF_000935625.1 Nanorana parkeri
CGCCGTTACAAAGAGAAAAGGATGGGTGCTGTGGTAGTCAATGGCTGCCAACCGTTGTGAATATGAATGTCCCCTCCTCTCTCTCCCTGCTGGGTAACAGCGTGTGACGTCATCACGTGCATGCGCGTTGTCGTTGTGTGTGCGCGATGTCACACGCTTGCGCAATGACGTCACTGTGGGGTGTCACCCACCCTGCCTCGGGACGCTTCTGGTTTAAGATGCGCAGTGCTTTAGCAAACTCAATGTCATTCAATTACGGTTTACGTTAATAACCTTTTTCACACTGGGGGGCAGACAACCTCCACCCCTCCGGCTGTGGCGCAACTACAAATCCCAGGAGGCATTACATGACTCTGATGGCCACAGGCCTGACTCCCAGAGGCAGAAGCATGTTGGGAATTGTAGTTTCATCACAGCTGGAGGGCCAGAGTCTGCCTACCCTTGCACCAGCGGGTGATAGGCCGCTGCGGGTAACTCAGCGACATTTCCCATTTATAACATTGACCTCCGATTCGGGTTTCTGCAAGCCGTTGCTGTACCGGCTGGGACGGTATGTTCTCCTTTTTTCCTGGAAGAAATGCGAATTCTGGTTTTAAGATTATAGAAGGAAGGAAATGCCGGGATCCCCGGGGAATAATGAATGTGTCACTTTATATATAAATGTTTAAATGGGGAACATTTTGTACCGTCGTTAAATGCTCAAAAATATCCTGTAAACATGGATCACACGGGGTATCCAATCTTATGCAATTATAACGCGTAACATCGTGATCCCTACAGAGAAGTGAAAGATTCAATATAAACATATACATTGTAACCTGTATAATGATGATGATATCCTCCGTAATATTATTACTGATATTACACACAGCTGCTGGATCCACTTTATCTATATACAATGTTACATTGTTGGGTGACGGTTGCTCAAATCATATCAGCTTGATTGCTCTCCTGGTATCACCTTAAAGAGACCCTGTCACCTTGTTCATTCAGGAAAAAGCAACTCTGAAGGGGATTTATCAAAATCTGGAGCAGCTATGCACGGCAACCAATCAGCTTCTCTCTTTCATTTTCAAATCTTAACTGACCAAATTGAATAGAGAAGCTGATTGGTTGTCATGCAGAGCTGCTCCAGATTTTGTCAGGATCGGAGGGAATCCAGCCCTTCCCCTGTCACGGCAGAGAGCCGTGACAGGATCAAGAGGTGAGCGAACGCTGGTATGTGTTCGCTCACCTCCCGACAGTCTCATTGTCACAGGTCGGCTAGAGCTATGAGGTGAGTGAAAAGCACTCACCTCATACTTCTCCTTTAAAGCTGCGGCTTTAATTAAGGATCTCTGGTGATCCTGGTGATAGGAAGTTCATGTTATGGGGTGACAACTCTTGGCCAGCTGCTGTCCTGCGTTGTCACGCGCACCCCTACGGCCATGCCCACAAACACTGTATAGACATGGTCCATCATTGTCACTATCAGGAAGCCGGTCCAAATGTGCCGCTGAGCGAGTGCATATAGACAGGAAGGGGCTGTAAAAAGACTGGAAGAGATCAGCACTGGAATTTAAAAAAATGGAAAAAGTTAAAAGTATTTTATAGAACAAAAAAAGTATTTGGCAATTATTTATGGTTAGGGTCTACTTTAAAACCCATCACCTGACCGGGGAGTCTGTCCTAAACCATACGGCGAGACGGCATTAAATTGTATAGACTGCTCAAGCTACACTCCCCAGAACACAGCAAAGCAGAGCTGATTCTTGATGGTAGTGCCCCTTTAAGCGCGGTGGGGAAGGTGAGGATATTATGAAGGACGAATCCTCCAGATAATAATTTGCTGAAGCGTCTTTAAGAAGAGGAGGGGACGACTGGTGGCTCCATCTGCTCGCAGTCTCCCGACGCGCAATACCTTGTGCCAAGCTCCTTCTCTGCCTCCGGCAAGGGCTCTGCCTTCCAACAGCTCGGAAGATTCTCTCCCCTCTGTTCATCTCTGCGGGGAGAAAATAAAACAGCATTTCAAAAAGATCTCCAGCCACTTAGCGCAGGATATTACACCGGGTCTGCAGAGAGAGCCACGGGCGCAGCGCAGGAACGCCGCTCCCGATGGCGCCGTGCTCCACTTATTGGTTTACTAGGAGGCGAATTGTCTTACAAGGATAAATGGAGGTTATTCTCTAACTCTCTGATAAACAAGCGTGCGGGCATGCGGAGAATTCATAACAGGATCGGCTTCCCGAGCCCAGGATCCAAGGACGGCGCGCGTGATGCGTGCCCATCAATGGAAATGAGCGAAAACGTGCATTTTCTTGTCTGAAATGCGCATAGAGAAGAGGCAGAGTAAAGGGTTAGGCTTAGTGGGTTAAAATTGCAGCACCGCGGCAATGTGTGCGCTCCTGAGCGACCGCCATCTTATATTGTAGGTAGGCGGTCAGGGGGCAGTAATAATGCAGGTCAATGACCTGTTTTGACTGTCCACTGACAATGCAACATGGCAGCGTCTTAGGACTGCACACCATGCCGCGGTGCTGCAATTTTAACGCAACATTTCATTGGGGGGAGTGGCTGGTGTGTGGTGGGGGAGGCAGCATGGGCGACTAACAGCACTTCAACATCTCACAGCTCGGCCATCCGCCACCTCCTTCCCGCCGCCCATCACTTCCCACCCTGGTGACAGTTGGCCCCTTATCCTGGCCGTCTCAGGCGGGAAAAAGTAGGGACGGCCCTGAGCATATAGAATGTGACAGGTGGTGCCGTCCTTCTCTATGGGACTATTCGGCCATACGCCCCCCTACGCTCACCCGCCCTGCGTGTCCGTACGGGTGCGTGTTTCCTGGCTCGGACGCAGACAGGATCCATCCTATCAGCGTACGAGTATGCGCACCCACACGGACGTGCAGGGCGGGTGAGCGTAGGGGGGCGTATGGCCGCATAGTCCCATAGAGAAGGAGGGGGCTGCCGATACGGCCCTGCACGCAGCACGGAACTGTACATGCCAGCCGATTCCAGAGTGAATGAGCCCTTATAGTTAAAGCACAGCAGGAGGGCCGGAGATGCCCACCCCTGATCTAGGCTGAGGCCATTACTGCTGCAGGCAGGAGGAAGCAGTTCCTCAGTCTCCTGTCATGGGAGACTCACCCTCTCTATTTGTCATGGTGGCTATTGTCATTGTTGGTGGTGCGGGTTGGCGGGGACAGCCGGATTCTTCATTTACTTTTACAAAGTGCTGATTTAAAATTTGAAGCCCAAATCCAGCGAAAACCTTTTATTTCTTATTGGATAGCATGGGAACAATTTAGAGCCCCTACCTATCTATATTGTCATCTACTGAATGTCCTGATTGGCGGGATTTATACTAAAGGAGGAGTTCTTCTTAAACCTCGGAGCCTGTTTATTAATGTTCCCCAGAACAATGCCCCTTGTCGGCGGTATGTTATTAAATGGTCTTCCCTTTGAGAACCCGTAGCCAACATGTCACATGGCTGCTGGCTCCAAATACCCCCCTATCAGAGACATCCAGGGTCCACTGTAACGACTGGGAACCAATCAGCATAGTTCTTGATCATGTGATGACTATCACATGCAGGATGTAGGTTCCATTGACACAAATTAAACCCTTAGCCTACCCTCTTTACCCCAACCTGTCCGTCTGTCTCCCACCCTAACTACCTTTAGGCGATCCCTTAAGACTCATCTCTTCAGGGAAGCCTATCCCACCTCAACCTAACCACTCGACCATTACGCTCTCAAACAATTCATCCTCACACAGCTACCTCCTCATGTAACACTTCCCCCTCCCTTTTAGATTGTAAGCTCTCAGGGGCAGGGCCCTCCTTACCATCTTGTCTTGAATTGTATTGTGATTGTAATGTCTTCCTTATATTGTAAAGTGCTGCGCAAACTGTTGGCGCTATATAAATCCTGTATAATAATAATAATAATACAGATGATCGCTGCCACCTTCTGGCTGAGGTGTTCATCTGCAGTGTCATCTATTTAAATGTTAACGGCAGCGTCCACCTTTTGGAAAATAAAATAATAAATTCACACTTTGATAAAAGAAAAAAAAAAGTGCACTTATTATTTTTTTATATTCAGGCCTGCAGAGCATTGCCAGTGTGATCATTGGATTGCAGGTGCAATGCATAGGCCCATGCAGACTCTTCCCCAGCCCTAAGCATATTCGGAGCTATGGACCTACCGATATGGGGCTGGAGGAAGCAAGCAATGGACTACAAGAGAAGAGACGTCACTCCACTGAGATCTACGAGACCCTCTGCCGTGGTGGCAATTGGGACCTCCCCAATGACAGGTCCCTGTGAATGGATCTGTGAATGTAAGATGTGGTTATGCGTGGCTTCACCAGCAGAGTTCAAAAGAGAACAGAGTGCTGCATGGAGAAGTACCCCGTGATTTAGGTAAGTGGGGGGCGATTTGAGGGTAGGGGGTTGCTCCCATTTGTTCTGTTAAATCTATCATTGAAAGCGTTTTGTCATCTCTGTTTGATAAGTTGATCTGTTGATCCTGCCAGAAATCTTGTTAGTTGACAACTTTCGGTGCTCTCTGACTGTCACCAGTTACATTGTTCTTATTAAGCTCAGGTACAGAACCACACCCTCTGTTATGGGCTATAGGAGGGGGGGCGGGGTTCTATAGTGCAATTTTATTCTGATATAAAAGGGTCAGTGTTGTCACTTGAGGACAGGAAGTGTGTTAATGGCCGGATCAACAAGTAAATACATGGGGGGAAAAATAATGTTAAAATAAAATAAATAAAATAAAATAAAAATTATAAATAAAAGTAAATAAAAAAAATTAAAGAAAAAAGCCTGCAAAATGCTGCCACTTAAGGACTTGTAAGCAGCAATAGATCACATTTAGTTCTTGTGTAACCGTCGGATACAGTTGTACTAATAAAAATGCTAATAAATAAAATAAAAATAGAAAACAAAATAGAAAACATTGTAATATAAAAAGACCCTAAGACTCGAGCCGTTCTGTCCGTGAGTGTCGGTGTGCTGTTGCTGATTAAAGGGGAATGGCAGCTGGAACCAACAGGTAGGAGAACCTATTTCAATATTCAGCGGCTCCTTCGGGGGTGAGCGCTACAGACTTATGATGACACTGATAAATTTGACCTGGGCATGGATGGCCTCTGGTCAGGGAAGGGTTATTGGATTTAGAATATCTCTCCTGTATTCATTGTATCCAGGTTGTTGCAGGAAAGTTGCGTACAGCGTTATGGAAGACACATTTGTCCGATTTCTGGGAATTCTGCTGATGCGTCTGATCTTGTCCGGAGGATTGTGTCATCGGTGGAAGTGACCTAAGGGTACCGAGTGCCAGGATTATCACGATTATCAAGAAGTCGGGCAGCGGATCATGACCCGTTGCCCGGCTTCCTGATTGCATGTGAAGCCGGTGTTCTAGCGAAAGAACACCGGCTTCACTTGCCGAGGCTGCCTTGCCTCCTGACCAATCAGGAAAGCGGGCGGCGAGTAATGAGGTGCCGTCCGGTTTCCTGATTGGTCAGGAAGCCAGGCTGCCTAGCAATAAGTGAAGCCGGCTTCCTAGCCAATCAAGAAGCCGGGCGGCACGTCATGACCCGTCTCCGGGCTTTCTGATTGGCTAGGAAGTTGGCGTCACTTGTTGCTAGGCAGTGTGGTTTCCTCACCGATCAGGAAGCCGGGACGTGAGTTATGACGCTGATTGGTTAAGAAGCCAGGCTGCTTACCAACAAGTGACGCCGGCTTCCTAGCCAATCAGGAAGCCGGGAGGCAGGTCATAACCGACCGCCTGGCTTCCTGATTGGAAAGGATGCCGGCTCCATGCTCCCTCGGAACTTGCTGTCAGAAGTTCCAGTATCGGGGAAGGTATCGGAGCATTTGGGCGAGTATGAATACTGTCTCAAATGCTCAGTATCGGCACTGATACCGATACTAGTATCGGTGCATCCCTAATGCACGTTGTGCAAAAAAATGCAGCATTACCTAAATTTGTACCCATTGAGATGTATTACAGCCCATTCATTATGAAAGGGCAGCTGAACACAACTCAGCTCAAGGCACGAACGTGACCACTCAAGCAGTGAGCCATGGTGGGAACCACCTCCTAATGTTCTTTGTATTTGTGTGTGTGTGATAGTTGATCAGGTTTTGTGTCTCTATACCATTTTTTTTCAGCGGAGAATGATCAGGCTGTTCTGAGGTAATAGAAAGGCCGCGGTAGCTCCTAACAGGGTTATTCACAAAAGGGTGAAGAGTTTGGAGAAGGCAGGAGTCAATAGCTACAGACCTCCAAACTTCGTGTGGCCTTCAGATTGGCACAACAACAGTGTGTAGAGAGCTTCATGGAATGGGTTTCCATGGCCGAGCAGTTGCATCCATGCCTTACATCACCAAGTGCAATGCAAAGCGTGGGATGCCGTGGTATAAAGCACGCCACCACTGGACTCTAGAGAAGTGGAGACGTGTTCTCTGGAGTGACGAATCACACTTCTCTTTCTGGCAATCCGATGGACGTGTCTGGGTTTGGTAGTTGCCAGGAGAACGGTACTTGCCTGACTGCATTGTGCCAAGTGTAAAGTTTGGTGGAGGGGGTTGGGCTTGGCCCAGTGAAGGGAACTCTTAAGACATCAGCATACCAAGACATTTTGGACAATTTTATGCTCCCAACTTTGTGGGAACAGTTTGGGGATTTCCCCTTCCTGTTCCAACATGACTGCGCACCAGTGCACAAAGCAAGGTCCATAAAGACGTGGATGGGGGTGTTTGGGGTGGAGGAACTTGACTGGCCTGCACAGAGTCGTGACCTCAACCCCATAGAACACCTTTGGGATGAATTAGAGCGGAGACTTGGAGCTCGACCTTCTCCTCCAACATCAGTACCTGACCTCACAAATGGTCCAACATTCCCATAGACACACTCCTAAACCTTGTGGACACCTTTCCAGAAGAGTTGAAGCTGTTATAGCGGAAAAGCGTGGGCCGACCCAATACTGAACCCTACGGACTAAGACTGGGATGCCACTAAAGTTCATGTGCATGTAAAGACCGGCGTCCCAATACTTCTGGCAATATAATGTGTGTGTGTGTGTGTGTGTATATATATATATATCTGTCTCCCACCCTAACTACCTTTAGGCGATCCCTTAAGACTCATCTCTTCAGGGAAGCCTATCCCACCTCAACCTAACCACTCGACCATTACGTTCTCAAACAATTCATCCCCACACAGCTACCTCCTCATGTAACACTTCCCCCTCCCTTTTAGATTGTAAGCTCTCAGGGGCAGGGCCCTCCTTACCATCTTGTCTTGAATTGTATTGTGATTGTAATGTCTTCCTTATATTGTAAAGCGCTGCGCAAACTGTTGGCGCTATATCAATCCTGTATAATAATAATAATAATACAGATGATCGCTGCCACCTTCTGGCTGAGGTGTTCATCTGCAGTGTCATCTATTTAAATGTTAACGGCAGCGTCCACCTTTTGGTATATATATATACATATATATATACACACACACACACACATTTTTGTAAAATTATTTTATATTTATAAATGACATTGGAAGCCAACAGGCACTTATGGACTGTAGCATTTTAAAAAAATATCAATGAGAACATTTTTATTTTTCCATGAATTCACTGGTGTTAATTAAACGTATGTAAAGGCAAGAATTTTTTTTTTTTTTTTTTTTTTTTTTGGATAGTGTTGGGAAGGATTAGACATGGTGATCATTGTCACCAAGACATAAAATAATAGGAAATCTACATATTTTGATTTGTCATCAGAATAAGGAAAAAAAAAAAGGATACAAATATTTAAATTACACTTTTTAAGTTGGGAATTCCATTAACTTTCCTCTCACTTTCTTTACGTCTCCGGGACAGGAAGCAAAGAATAAATCAGCAAAAAATAGCTAGATAGGGGTTTAGGCCTCCCCTACATTATCTAAAAATAAAAAGACAGTTTTGACTTTTCATGCACTTAATGGGCTTTAAATGCAATTTTTTTTTCCTTTCAATTGTTACTTTACAAGGTTGGAGTACCACCTAGTGGTCACTGTGTGTACTGCATCACAAATCCAACACAAGTGTAACTGTAATAATAGTTGCTCGTGGTTTCGCTGGTTTAATGTAAAACTGAAAGCAGATTCATTGATGATCTCACAAATCGCTCTATATTTTCTACTTATTTCTGCTTATTATAGTGCAGTTCATTAACAGTTTAGTAGCATTTTGCAACAGCGTAGCTTCCAACAGAGATCCCCGCTGAATACAGTCTCAGCAAACATTGCTCACCTAAGAGAGAAAGGTGAGATGATCCAGTAAGGATCAACTCAAAGTGCAGCTGCTTAAGAAGGGTCGGAGAGTCAACTTTTAGTACAAATTTATAAATTTATTAAGTATTAAAAAAGAAATTTTTGGACATACTCAATGCACCTGTAAAACCAACACCCAATAAACATCTAAAAAATGGTCATTGCAACAACCCATTCACTCATAAAGAAACACACACATTCACTCTTGGACGAGCTGATCAGCGTATTGTATAATGCCGGGTGGCCCTCTAAGATGCTTGAGGGAACAGCGCTTTAGCAGTGGTTTAAAAGATAAATAAACTTCAAAGTGGATTAAGCTAGTAGGTCTGGGGTCTCTATTCCGTTTATGTCTGAATCTTTCCGAGAGTTTTCATAGGGTTGTAGTCCCTGAGGCTAACAATGTAGTCACTTAGCTGTTACAATTGTAACATCAGCTCATGATTTTAAAGCAGACGATATCGGGAATAAATAGCTTGATTGAAGATCAATTTTTAGAGACTCAGGAAACTTGGATGAAACTTGGGTGATAGCCCGGTGGATTATAGATAGTAGTAGTGTCACCCTGAGTTGCAATCACACATGGAGGGAAATTCCGCCAAAACAGTGTGTAATGTCTCGAATAAATGGTACTCACGGGTGCCGGATTGCTTCACCATATAGTTTGTCTCCAAGTGTGTGTGATGTCCCGTTTGTTCAAGTTGTTCCCAAGAGAAACTTCCTTTGATGTAAGGTTGATTAGTCCGTCTGCAGGGAAAGGCAGTCACAGTGCTCTTACATAATCTCCTTAGAGCATGATGTGATATTTAGAAAAGGTCCCAACCAGTTTTTGATTTTGTCAGTAGAAATTAGCGTGCTGTTGCGCTGTTAGATAGTTTCCAAGCCGGGAAATAGGATCTGACGAAGCCCTGAGTAAAGAGGCGGGGTGAAACGCGTCATCTGGTTGTGGACGTTAAGCCGACTAAGCACCTGCATGTCCTCATATCCATAACATAATAGGGAGGTGTTGTGTTGTCTATCAGGGGCAGAACTCAGGCAGGGACAACAAAGCAGCAACAATCAGTGGCAGCGACAGTAACAGCGGCCTCTTGATAGATGTTTTTTAGACCTGAATTTCCCATAGAAGATAGATGTTAAGCAAATCAAGATCACAGGAAAATCAATCAGACATAGCCAGATATCTGTAATGTTTCATACACTACAGTGCCTTAGTGGTTAGCACTTTTGCCTTGCAGCACTGGGGGTCCCCTGTTCAAATCGCAGTCAGGACATGATATGCATGGAGTTTGCATGTTCTCCTTGTGCTTGTGTAGGTTTCCACTGTATACTACGGTTTCCTCCCACACTCCAAAAACATGCTGGAAGGTTATAGGCTCCTGCCATGTAGGATAGGGACCCATCAGCTCCTTGAGGGCAGGGACTGGTGTAAAGTGCGGTATAAATACCTGAAATATATCAAACTAATGCTTAAAGCCCAACTAAGCTTTCAGTTCACATTCCAGGTGCATCAAAATAAAAGGTGTTTAATGTCTGACATCTCATTTTCTTCTTAATACAGTCACAGCCTTATTAGCAGAGCCTGCCCCCGGAGGGTCCTTATGACTGCTCAGTAAACCGCGAGCTACGGCTGACTCGTCCCATGCATGTCCACCCCAGCGGGTCTTACCCAACCGGCCTGCAAAGATACTCACCTGGAACGTGAAAGGCCTGAATGTCCCAGGGAAGCGCTCTCAGGTATTGGGGGAACTGTGGAGAGAGAGGGTACAGGTGGCATTCCTTCAGGAGACTCATTTTCAGCCGGGTCAGACCCAGAAACTTTGGCTTCCTGATGAAGTCAATTAGACGTAGCGGGTAGAAGCTGAGTCAGTGACGTCAGAACGCCTGGAGGAAAAGAGGAGGACAGATCTGACATCCAGGAATGAGATTCTGATACGCTATTTTATTAATTTTTATGTGAGTGTATTTTTTTAAATAAAATCATTTTATGCATACGGAGTGTGCTATGATTTCCACTTCTGTCTTTGAGAAATCTTTTTTGGGCTGTCGGTAGAGGAGAAAACCGTTAAGATCAGGATTGGTCTCATCTGAAGGAAGATCACAGCTACAAACAGTGTGAGGAAGGAGTTTTACCCTATAAGAAGCAATTTGAGACCCAAGGGTCTGAACACGGAGGTGAGAGGCTTATTTATCAGAGCTCTGGTGTTTTTTATGAGCACTTCAGCAAAAAATACACAAGAAATTACAAGAGTGGGCAGAGTGACGCACAAAGAAAGACTAAGACAACACTTTTTTTTTTGAGAGAGAGAGCTGCCTGCGTTTAATGAATTTCTGAACACTTTGTTTTTAAATTATGTGTTTTACACACTGACACAGGACGTTTGCTACTTTATTAGTCATTTGGAGTTTTTTTAGATTATCACCTTGTGATTCACACAAACAGTTGACTAGAAGATTTAATTTTGAAAATATTTGAAAAATATAATATATATATGTGTTTTTTTTTCTCTCACAGTAGTATTGTTCACTATAATATTTGGTTTTTGCACATATTATTTGTTTACTTGTTGTTTGATAGCGCTGCTTCACATATTTGAATGATAGATAGATTATATTCCCATCCGACAGCTCATGTACGACTCAACGGGGTGGCTTCTGCTGACTTTTCACTTTTCAATGCACGCGTCAGGGATGCCCACTATCCCCCCTCCTGTTTGTGCTGACCTTAGAACGCCTTGTGCCGCATACTGAATAACCCAAACTTTTCTGGACTCGCTGTGTGAGGGTCAACCCATAAAGTGGCAGGTTATGCAGATGACCTACTTTTTTTTGTGACGAGTCCAGCTACCTCCCTGACAAACCTTCTTGCGGAATTAGCCCATTACAAATCCCTGTCCAATTTCACGATTAACTTGCAGAAGTCAGAGGCCTTGAACCTTAATGTGCCCAACGCGGTCGTAGAATCCTTTTCTACTTATTTTCCGTTCAAATGGGCTTCACATAGTATTAAATATCTAGGGATCTTCCTGACACCTTCCCTTGGAGGGATCTTCTCAGCCAACTTTCCGCCGTTTCTTACTCAGGTAAAACTTGACCTACAGCTTTGGACGAAAAACATATTCACCTGGTGTGGCCGGCATAGCATCCTCAAAATGAACGTTCTGCCCCGCCTCCTCTATCTCCTCCAAACTCTGCCGATACACATCCCGACTAGCTTTCTAAAAAAGGTGAAGGGGGACTTTGGCAGGTTTCTCTGGGTACATAAAGGCCACCGTCTAAGCCAGCTGCTTATGTCTAGACCTATACTATCACAAGGCTGTTCATATGGCCAGGGTGCTAGATTGGTGCCAGGGGGGGACGGAAAAGCGTTGGATCCCAATGGAACAGTTCTGCTCCACAATTCCCCTTGCGGACTTACCTTGGCTAGATAAGAAATATACAGGCCACCTCCGGGCTCACATGCTCATCGGCCCCACGCTGGCCATCTGTAGAGCAGACAGGAATTGCTGTAAGTCGGATGTATATCCTTCTCTGATGACCCAAGTACTGGGACACCCAGACCTACCCATCTCGCCCCATGACAAGGAGGTCAACTGTTTAATACGGTCGGGCAGTTTCAGGATATACCATTTCTGTGCAGGTACGGAACTCCGACCCATTCAAGACATTCAATCATGCTCCACCCCTCCCATGACTGTCTGGAAGGCACTCCAGTTGCCACATTTCCTCAAACAAACGGTGAGCAGTCCGCAGGATATGCCCCCTCTGACCTCCTTCGAAGAGAGCTGTTTGAAGGAGGGTCCTACCCACCAGGACCTGTCAGTATCCTACCGTTTGCTCTGCGACCCACCTGGCCTTCCCCATCCGGTGTATATATCTAAATGGGAATGGGATCTGGAAACCACTTTTACTACGCCCCAAGTTAATAGGATCTTTCAGATGACGCATAAAGCTTCGATCTCCAGCAATATCCAAGAAACGGGGTTTAAAATTCTATCCAGATGGTGCCGAGTTCCAAAAACCTTGCATAAGATATTCCCACAGTGCTCACCGCTCTGTTGGCGATGTCAGGAACAGGAGGGATCACTGTTGCATATATTCTGGTCCTGCCCTTTGCTCAGGGATTTCTGGAATGAAGTGGCCAAGGTTTGCAATACATTGACGGGGGTTAGTTTAGGGTCCGACCCGGCTGAATACCTCCTACACCTGGCCCACATGTCCTTACGCCGCTACAAGAGATCTCTCTTAGTGCATTTACTCAGTGGAGTGAAAGTGTGCATCCCCCTGTACTGGAAGAGCACATCTGCACCATTGATCTCATTGTGGCTGACAAGGGTCGGTGAGATCTACAGAATAGAGGATCTCCTTGCTTTTGCCAACCAAAGAGTTACCCAGTTCAATCGCACCTGGTTCTACTGGACGGAATTTACTACGTCCCAAGAAGGGGAAGTGTGATGAACAACGGGCCTATCTGGGGTGGAGATGTGGTACTGCATCCATTTAGTGTATTCCTATGGATAGGAGCTAGCAAGGCATGTGGACGAAACACATGGAGGAGCGACCAAGAACCACTGGGGATTCGTTGATGACCGTCCGCATGTCCCCTCCCTACTGCCTTTTCGTATTTTTCCCTCTTTCTCCTCCCCCCTTCTCTTCTCTCGTCCTCATTCCACCCACTCATAAATATGGATAAGCTATATGGCTAACGCTCTTTGATCATACATGGTCTGGCAAGGAAAGTTTATGCCAGCTAATGTTGAGCTGGAATGTGATTGATCTCTAAGGTGTTTATCCTATGATACTTTACTGCTATTTTGGTTTTCCTTGACCTGCCTTCTTTTGTACACTATGTATGACTGTTGTTTTTCGATTGCATTACAAAAAAAAGAAAAAACCTATAAAGAATTTATAAAAAAAAAAAGAAGAGCCTGCCCCCTGCTAGCAAGGTGCAGAGTGGAAGCAGCGGTCTCTTTGCAGAGGTCCTGAGTCAGACCTATAGTTCTGCAATCAGCAAATCCCCTGCTCCCTGCTGATTGGAGAATTTACGCTATGAATCAGCAATTTTATATATTTTTATCAATTTGCTTTTACTTATATTCATTTTGCAGTTTTATTACATACATGATTCTGGTCCTTCTGCACATATACATCTTCCAATTTTATAAAAGTATTGAATGTCATGCGGTAGTTGCGTTGTGCTTAAATGATGTGGTTTTAGAATTTGTGGCGTATACACGTTTATGGGTTATGGGTCTTGCAAAAGGAAATCCAGAATACTTTGATCTTGCTTCCTACCGATTGTCATTATTAAAAAAGCTACTTTTATAGAGTTTCGGCACATAGTAGCCTTCACTTCTATGCCGGTACACTGTGGTCTGGATTACAAGCTGAGTAGGCAGTTTTAAGTGTGAAACTTTCAGTGCCAAGAACATCCTGCAGCTCAACAAAGTGTCCCTGTAATATACATTGTTTCACACTTCAATCTGAGCTCCGGACATCAATAGACTTCTCGCCAACCACAAAGGATACAAATCCTCTTTGTGAGCACCAAATGTTCTTGCAAATGCAGTTATTAATTTACAAGTAGCAGTGACATCATCCCTGAGCTGTACATAATCCGTACACAGGAAACTACAGGAGGGGGCGGAGACAAGACCAGCCATCCTGCACAAGGGGAGAGAGCAGCAGTGAGCGGTCTTTATTACAGGAGGGGGGGGGGGGGGGCAAAGACCAGACCAGTCACCCTGCACAAGGGGGGAGAGAGGGAGGGAGGCAGTGAGCGGTCTTTATTACAGGAAGCTCCAAGTCTCACACTGGATTACTGCACAGATCTGGTAGAAATGCACAAAGCTCACCAAGATTCAAAGAAGAAGAGAACACATGACTCTAGTATGAGGACAATATTTACTTATCCCAGAGTTCAGCTTTAAAGCCCAACTCCCACCACAACCTTGCCACCCTGCTCCTCAGATTAATTTTTTTTTTACCATAAAATGTCAGAAATGAAAACTTGACCAAATGAATTAGAATATCAAACAAACATCCCAAAATTTATTTTGTTTCTAACAAATGTGAATTCCTAATGGTGTATGGTATTGGGCAGCTATAGACATTTATACATTATGCCCCCCCCCCCCAAAGCCTTGGCTGGAGATGGGCTTTAAACCTCTTCGTTCATTCGGTCTCTGGAACACAAGTCAGCCGGGCTCCCTGCATTCAGTGTGATCACCCGCACATTGGTGCCTGTGTTACATAATTTGTAAATTAGGTGCAATAAACCTGCCTGAGGAGGTGTTAACAGCATTATACACAGAGTGGCTAGATTATTATGACCACCCCATCAGTACTTCGTTGGGCCGCCTCGTGAAAAAAAGAAGTTCAACGTAAAAGTTGAAATCAGGACGGGAAAGGAAAATACTTTGCGGACTCTAAACGAGTTGAATATTGTTCAAAAAGTTCAAATAAACCAATAAAAGAAATAACGAGGAACAAAAGAAGAAATCAGAAAATATTTGTTGCCTTTTTATTAAAGTATTATATTTAAATCAATGACAAAACCCCAAAATATTAAATAGATTTATTATATAAAAACAATTTTCCAAGAGGTGTTTCAGATTCGTAGAGTAGAAAAAAAAAAAACAACAAATCTCGGAGATAAATCATTTCCTTCTGATTCGCACGCACCCCCTTCGTCCCCAGTGTAAGATCAATACAGCCAGTTTCAGATGGGCCGCCGCGCAGCTCGAGGGAACCGCAAAGAGGCCGACTTACTGCAGCACACAACTAGCGGCAAGGATGGATTCAAGTGTGGAGAAAAGGCAAAAAAAACTAAAACCACGTGTCACACGCAGAGAACAGAGAGATGTGGGCTTAGTGAAATGCAGCAAAGGGACCGACGTGTCATACACAGGCTTGGCGTCAGGCTAGATTTATGAACCGGTAAGGTCACCATACACTCATCAATAGCATACAAATCAAGCAATATGAAGGGACATGATTGGGTGGCTCTCCATGGATTCGGCTATACGGCTTTGCTAGAATTTTGTTGCTCGCTTCTGATCAAGCCAACATCTACGCGTTTCGGGAGAACCAATTGGAATTCTGATCGATAAAGTGATCATTTAAATAAAATTTTAAAAAAAAGATTGTTCATAATTTTAACCGATCCATTATATTTTTTGATCAATATTGTCACTCGATCGCAAGAAGTGGAACAATACCGTGTGTGATGCGGCAGGATGGTGAAGTGCCATAGTAGGTAACCGTGGGCCTACAAAATGGCTACCGAGGGGTCGTTGCCTAAACCTCGTTACTGATAATTTAATTGATCATAGATCTATTGTTTGTGGTTGCTCATGTCTAAATTGATCACAGCGTATGGCCACCTTATCAGGCAGAATTTGATTGGTCGTTATGGGTGACAACTGCTCTCAGACACTTTTAGGCTTTCAGAGACAAACTAGAATCCACAGCTGCCAATCACAATCCATCTTGCTCTGATCACTGCTCAGACATGAGTAAAGTGGATTTTAATTGGTTGCTATGGGTTACTGTACCTTGTGCCAAGAATCTTGGCCTGTTTGATTAGTCTCCTCTGATATAGAACCTCGGTGCCATGTATGTTCTCACTGTAGCTGAAGGCATTTAAAGCAACTCCAGCCAAAAATACTTTCAGTAGAGCTGGGAAGGATCAGAAAAAAGGTGTTTATTGCTATGTGGGGAGGTGCCCTCCGTACTTCCCGTCTTTGTGTCCATTACTTCCGGTCTCAATGAGGGATTTGGTCACAGACACCAATAAAAACACAATGTATGGGGCAAAAGGGCAGAAGCACACCCATCTTTTACCTGCTGTGTCCCCATCAGAGAGAATCTCCTCACTTCCTGTCCCAATAAATAGAGAGTGTGTGCAGAATCTTCCCCCAACAGGGACATAGAAAGTAATTAAAAGCTGATAGAGCCTTGCCCTACTAAGCAAAAATACAGGTTGGGCGGTACAAACATATCCACCGATAATCCGAGTAGCTTGAAAACAACTATTGATCCAGCAGAAATGAGGACACTCCACCCACGCCTCTGACATGTTTCGCACCCTGCTGGAGCTTAATTGTAGAGTTGATTAAGCCCCGGCATGGGGCAAAACGTGTTAAAGAGAAGCCTGGGGGGAGTTGTCCTCATTTCTGCCGGATCAATAAAGTGGTTTTGAAGCTACTCAGACAAGTGGTTTGCGGCTTCACCTACGCACTATACTAGTTTGTTTGGATGAATCCAGGAGGTGGCATGCACCCGCGGCTGAGGTGGGTACAGCGGTGGACCTAGGAACGGAGCCATGGGTGGCCTTTAGCTGGATTTAATACGTATTAGATTACGTCTTGTAGAACGATCTACGTGCTTGAGATTGCCAGTAGAGTGATAAATCAGGATGGATACACAGACCCAAAATCAGCCAACTGGACTGCCCCCATCGTCCCCTCCCCCTGGACTGCCCCCATTGTCCCTCTCCCCCTCCCCTGGACTGCCCCCATCGTCCCCTCCCCTGGACAGGTCCCATGACCTCTGCCCCCAGGACAGGTCCCAGCACCTTCCCAGATCATAAGGGGCCGTTCTGAATCTAAATGGCCTATTCTGCCAACAAAACCTGCTGCTGTCCAACCTGACCCGTGTATGACATCTGTGGACGTGAAAGGAACAGAATCAAAAGCTAAAAAAAAAAAAAAAAAAAAAAAAAAACAGATATAACA
>NW_017306894.1:454427-490139 GCF_000935625.1 Nanorana parkeri
AAAAAAAAAAAAAAATCAGTTACACATAAAACCAACAATTTCTGCAATAAAACATTTTACATAGAAGGACATTGTTCTTAAGCTCCGGGGAAAGTCACAAGCTCTTGTGTAGGAATGAACGGAAAGAACCATCAGGACGACACCGGTACATAGACCGGAGATGGAGCTACATACTTCTACAGCACTGGAACAACAAAAGTCTATTGTCTCTCATCTAGATAATAAAATCTATCCCGTAAAACCAAATGGACCACAGAGATTAAATTAAAATGTTCATGAGAAAAAATAAAAATTGACCATTTGCGATGCTTGTTCAAGCGTTCTTTGGATGAGGATCCATGAAGGAGGAGCCTGAGGGCGAGAGTCTCCCCCCCTGCGAGGAGTAACATCAACAGAAGGGTTGACAGTTCGGCAGTTATTGCAGAGTGGGGTGCTGCACAAGCACAGAAGACAACACTGTCAGAGGTCCATGTTAAAGGGGAGGTCCCCTCACGTCCAACGGTAACAGTTTAAGTTTATAAAGTCTTGTTTCAAGATGAAGCACAAACTTGGTGCTGTAATGGGGCCTGGGGGTGCGAGTAAAGTTCAGTTTCTGGCACCCACATTAGTGTCCCAGTATGTATAAAGCAGTCAGTCAAAGGTCTCCAAAAAAGACCCCCCCCAACCACAACGAGCCAGACGCTGGCAGTTTCAAGGCTCTGGTCAAGTGCTGTTGCCTTGTTCCTGCTCAAACAGAAGCATAGCCAGCTGGGAACGAGAGCCCAGTCCTTCTAAATTGCTCTGCACGCATCGATGGTAAATTTCCTCGCTCAGGCGCGGGTTGCAAGAACGCGTGCGGTAAAGTTGAAGCAAGGCCGGTTCCACTGCCCGGAAGACGTGGAGCCCCGAGTAGCGGATGAACATCTCGTAGATGTCGAGCATCTCCACGATCTCCTCGTTCTCCTGAGCGTCGGCCGCCATTTTGGTACGCGCGGACATGTAGTCGGCGTTGTAGAAGCAAGCTTCGTCGAAGACGTCCCTGTCGAAGCGGCCGGCGTCGCGCACCAGATCCAGGGTGCCCGAGGGAGACTCCTTCCCGTGTTCGGACACCTCGGGGTTGTAACCTTGGAAGTGGATGGGGAAGAAGACCTGCCAGTTGTTAATGGTATTCATGCGGCAACGGTTGAGGAACTCTGTGCTGACGTGGCTCCCGACGCCGGCCAGGAAGAACAGGGTATCCACAGGGTGCTTTTTGGAGATGATGTCCATAAGTCGGATTTGGGAAGGTGCGTCTGTCTTCACGCTGATCCATGGGATTTTTACATCACGGTATTTGCGCTCGTACTCGGCAATTTGGCTCTTGACTTGGCTGAAAATGTCGCTCTGGCTGACCTGCTGGGCTTGGAATGGGTCGTAGATAAACAACAGGGTGAGCAGGGAATTTTCATTGCCCTGGATGTCTGTGAAGGCCTTCAGGAAAGCCACGGCATGTTCTCGGTCTTGGGCAGTCAGGGGTAGGATGATGTTGATACGGCTGGCCTCGGTCACATACGGCATGGGGATGATTTCCACCTCACTAAGAGGACGTACTAGGTGGACCCTCTTTGTGATGGAACGGCTGTGGCCCTTCTGTGTCACCAGCTCCAGCTGCAGGTCCAGCGTGTACTCCATGCCACGAGTCGGATCGAATCGGCGGTAGCCATTCAGGAGCTGCTGCTTGCGCACGTGCAGCACCGGCTGGTATTTGCGGTTGAGCTCGTCCACGGCTGTGCTGAGGATGTCGGTGACATCGGCGAGGTCGGCTCCGATCAGTTCGCACTTGGGAGAGTCATCGATACAAGAGAAAGTCTGGTCCTCTGTGAAGTAATCCCAGCGCAGGACCTCGAAACGTGAGCGGGGCTGGAATGGGGCGTTGATCCCGAGGGGCCAGGTGGCAGACTGGTCTCCAGCCACAGACAGGCTGCTGGCGTTCTGTATCTCCCTCTGCAAAAGAAAAAAACAGACGTGGGATTAACTAACCTACTAGAACAGGTCATTATGCAATATAACAGCTCATACAAAACATGTGTGGCCCAATGCTGCACACAAAAGGCCAAGACCAAGGAAATATATCCAATCCCTCCAATTGGGGAGGGGGGTTGGGTTGTCAATAAGAACTAGTCTCCCAACAGCTGTCCCTGCAGGACCGTCACATGCCTGGTGATTACAGAGAGCAATAAAAGACATTTCATAGAACATACTAGATTTAGGGGTCATCCTTACGGCCAATCAGACTGCCGCATCTGGAGGCAGCAGCACTCTAAGCCAGGAGTAGGCAACCTCAGCACACCAGCTGTGCTGAAACTGTAAATCCCATTATGCCTCCGTCTCTGGGAGCCATGCCTGTGACTATCAGAGTCTTGAAATGCTTCATGGGACTTGTAGTTGCACAACAGCTAGGTGGCCATGGTTGCCTACCCCTGCTCTAAGCTATGGTGGCATGCACATTGGAGTAGGGATGCACAGACATACACGTTTTAGTAGGTATCGAGTACGGATATATATTTTTTGGTACTCAGAATGTCCCATTAGGGAAGCCAGGCGGCGTGTAAGGACTCGCCACCTGGCTTCCCGAGTAGCTGGGAAGCCGTCCCCGTGCTTCTCATCACTAGGTGATGAGAAAGCATGGAGCCGGCTTTCTGGCCAATCAAGAAGCTGGGCGCCATGTAATGACGCGGCGCCCGGCATCCTGATTGGCCGGGAAGCCGGCTACGTGGTCCCTTCGTCACAAGTGATGAGGGAGCATGGAGCTGACTTCCCGGCCAATCAGGAAGCTGGGCAGCGTGTAATGACTCGCTGCCTGGCTTCCTGATACTGGAAGTATGAGGCTAGGCATCGGAGCATTTGGGGGGGAGTACGAGTACTCGCTCAAATACTGAGCATCGGCACTGATACTAGTATAGGTATCGGTGCATTCCTACATTGGAGGATAAGTTGCGGCTAGAACCCTGGATGCACACTGTCTGTTTCCAGGGTCAATCAGGAGACTCTATTTGCATGTGATTGTTTGTATGAATGGTTGCATGCAAACAGCGCTGGCCATTGATTTGTACAGGTGTGCATACAGCAGCGCAGCCAATGTGTGCATACAGCCATGCAGCCAATGTGTGCATGGGGCCAAAGTCTCTCCATCGCAGATTCTTGCCGGCAGAGAAGCTAATCACCCATGTGAATGAGCCCTTCCTTCCATCACCTGCATTAACATCAGTCTGACACAAGGGGGCAATGTGGAGCCACTAATGAGCAGATCCTAGAACATTGCTATACAAGAGGGGGGGGGGAGCGTCTCCTCCACGCTTCTTGTAACACAATTATTATTCAAGCTGCAAATCCGCGACCGAGCGAAGACACAAACAATGAGAAAAACACTTGCTAATAGTGATAACATTTTCTTGTCCCCTTCTCTGTGAAATCACATATATTGTAGCCAGTTTCTCTGTGCCATTTCCTGCCAACATCAATTTTCCTGTGTGCGCAATGAACATTCTGCGGGAACGCCTTGGAACATGGGAGATAAAAACGGAGGAGTTACTAAAACACGTGAACAGAAAATTCGTGGCAGACTCGTTAGGAGGAGGGCGAAAAAAATTAAAATAATGTTCATTTGATTGGCCGCTGGAGGGCAGCACCAAATCCCTTCACAGAGCAATGACTTGACGTGAGAAACGTAGAGCCAGCCGACCACATACAACTGCCAGATTGTGATCTTACATGGAAGGCCGGCCCAGCAATCTCCATACAAATCCATATATACAATATAGACATTACATATTCCCATGTACATTGCATCAATCCTCAATGCATCCAGCAATCTGATCTCTCAGTTATAGGTGGACGATGGCGAGCCAACTACCCAACCCGGGTTTTACATCACTATGGGTTTCCAGGAGGGCCAGATTTTAGATTTTGCTTTCAGGAAACCCAGTAGGGGCGTCTCATTCCTCCTGCTGTACTTTCCATGGCAGCTGAACCTAAAATGGTGCACAAAGTCATTGTTCAGAAGTGTAAAGAGACCCCACCAAGAGCAAGACTAACCAGCAGGGTGGATGATTCTACGAAAGCAGAAAAAAAATCAAAAGAACATTACAAATATGGGTGGAATACCCTAAATGCAACAACATGGGCACCAGCAGAGCTCCAAGTCAAGGTCAAGAGGTGCGTCCACATACAGTGTAATCCCAAGTACTCTGGGAGCCCCTAAATCCATGACCCTCAATATGCAAATGTCTTCCCTCTCTTTGCAACACACACACACACACAACACCGCACAAGGCGTGGGGCATGGAGGAGGGCGCACCGCACAAGGCGTGGGGCATGGAGGAGGGCGCACCGCACAAGGCGTGGGGCATGGAGGAGGGCGCACCGCACAAGGCGTGGGGCATGGAGGAGGGCGCACCGCACAAGGCGTGGGGCATGGAGGAGGGCGCACCGCACAAGGCGTGGGGCATGGAGGAGGGCGCACCGCACAAGGCGTGGGGCATGGAGGAGGGCGCACCGCACAAGGCGTGGGGCATGGAGGAGGGCGCACCGCACAAGGCGTGGGGCATGGAGGAGGGCGCACCGCACAAGGCGTGGGGCATGGAGGAGGGCGCACCGCACAAGGCGTGGGGCATGGAGGAGGGCGCACCGCACAAGGCGTGGGGCATGGAGGAGGGCGCACCGCACAAGGCGTGGGGCATGGAGGAGGGCGCACCGCACAAGGCGTGGGGCATGGAGGAGGGCGCACCGCACAAGGCGTGGGGCATGGAGGAGGGCGCACCGCACAAGGCGTGGGGCATGGAGGAGGGCGCACCGCACAAGGCGTGGGGCATGGAGGAGGGCGCACCGCACAAGGCGTGGGGCATGGAGGAGGGCGCACCGCACAAGGCGTGGGGCATGGAGGAGGGCGCACCGCACAAGGCGTGGGGCATGGAGGAGGGCGCACCGCACAAGGCGTGGGGCATGGAGGAGGGCGCACCGCACAAGGCGTGGGGCATGGAGGAGGGCGCACCGCACAAGGCGTGGGGCATGGAGGAGGGCGCACCGCACAAGGCGTGGGGCATGGAGGAGGGCGCACCGCACAAGGCGTGGGGCATGGAGGAGGGCGCACCGCACAAGGCGTGGGGCATGGAGGAGGGCGCACCGCACAAGGCGTGGGGCATGGAGGAGGGCGCACCGCACAAGGCGTGGGGCATGGAGGAGGGCGCACCGCACAAGGCGTGGGGCATGGAGGAGGGCGCACCGCACAAGGCGTGGGGCATGGAGGAGGGCGCACCGCACAAGGCGTGGGGCATGGAGGAGGGCGCACCGCACAAGGCGTGGGGCATGGAGGAGGGCGCACCGCACAAGGCGTGGGGCATGGAGGAGGGCGCACCGCACAAGGCGTGGGGCATGGAGGAGGGCGCACCGCACAAGGCGTGGGGCATGGAGGAGGGCGCACCGCACAAGGCGTGGGGCATGGAGGAGGGCGCACCGCACAAGGCGTGGGGCATGGAGGAGGGCGCACCGCACAAGGCGTGGGGCATGGAGGAGGGCGCACCGCACAAGGCGTGGGGCATGGAGGAGGGCGCACCGCACAAGGCGTGGGGCATGGAGGAGGGCGCACCGCACAAGGCGTGGGGCATGGAGGAGGGCGCACCGCACAAGGCGTGGGGCATGGAGGAGGGCGCACCGCACAAGGCGTGGGGCATGGAGGAGGGCGCACCGCACAAGGCGTGGGGCATGGAGGAGGGCGCACCGCACAAGGCGTGGGGCATGGAGGAGGGCGCACCGCACAAGGCGTGGGGCATGGAGGAGGGCGCACCACACAAGGCGTGGGGCATGGAGGAGGGCGCACCACACAAGTTCTCCTTTAAGAAAAGGGCGATCTAAAAGTCAGGTTGTTCTGATGAGGGTGCACCCTCGAAATACATAAGCCAACATGCACCTTGGAGGAAGCGGCTATGCTGCTGGATTGGTTCATCACTTGTTTTCTGTATCCAGTGGATTGGGAGTCTCACCCTGGATGGATTTTGCGAGGCACTTTTGTGGGTACAATATACTTTTTAATAACGTTTTATTGAAGAGATCACACAATGGCGGTGCGCTTTCCATCTGTTCTTAGAGTTGTACAATCACATTAGAGAAGGCACCTGGTTTACCGGCTAGTCACTAAAAAAAGACACATAACTCCGACCCCCCCAAAGGCAACAGAGCAGACAGGTTCTACATCTCTGTACTGGTATGGTATGCAGTCATACTGGTTTCTCGGTTCTATAGCAGGCAAACATTGCTGGGCGTCAGATGAGCTGCGAGGGTCAAACCGTTCAGCATTATACGAATATTATGAACTTTTCTCAAGAAAACTGATCGGAAATACCAACCGCACACCCACATGTGTGACAGATTCCCTGAAAACAAATCAGTCCACCTTGGGGGCCAGCTTAAATATCAGGGCAGCCTTTTATACACAGGCACATGGGCAGAGCGTGGGGTGTTGATGGTGTGCCCAAAAATTTACAGCTACTACCTTTTGCAAGCCTCTAATAGTAAATGGAGGGAATTTACCAAAACTGGGAGCAGACAGAATCAGGAGCAGTTGCCCGTGGCAACCAATCAGCTTCTCTCTCCAGTTTGCTCGGGTAAGATTTAAAAAATATGAGTCAAAGAAGCCGACTGGTTGTTGTGCAAATCTGTTCCAGAATTTGTCTGCTTCAGTTTTTATAAATTCCCCCCAATCTGTTTTGTTTCTTTGCCGTCATGTCGCACTGTATACAGTTACTCTACGGCAATGTGGTTTACCCGGAAAGTCTGCTGACCAATCAGAAGCAGCATTGTTAAGCTGCCCATACACCTTACAATTATCTGCAGATTTTCTGTGGTCAGATGGAAAAGGTGCAACAGATTCCTCCGTCTACGCTAAACCGTGTGGATGGAGGAATCTCCACCTGGGCCAATCTGGTGCACTTTTTCCATCCGACCACAGAAAATCTGCAGAGAATTGTAAGGTGTATGTGCACCTTAAGGGCGACACGTGATCCTTCAGTTGGCAACTGGGCTGCTTGTCTGGGCTATCAGATAGGCGGCCCAAGGGTCAAATGAAGCAGTTTGCGTGGCAGTAGGACAACGCTGCTTCTAATTGCGAGGCAGTGGCTTAGCGTTGCCAGCATCTCTGGGTAAGAAACTTTGCAACACATTCACAAATAACCATGACCTCTAAATCAAGGGTAGGCAAACTGCTGCCCTCCAGCTGTGGTGAAACTACAAATTCCATCATGCATCTGCCTCTGAGAGTCAGGCCTGTGGCTGTCAGTTTTGCAATGCATGATGGGATTTTTAGGTGCACCACAGCTGGAGGGCCAGTGTCCGCCTACCGCCAAACACTGAGGCATGAAGCCAGCCAAACTGAACTAGATTCTGGGTTGACACACACTTTAAAAAGGTCATGTGATGTTGCCCAATTAGGACAAAAGGACAGTTTTTATCTAAAATCCCCCCCTTCCTGACCACCTTATATGAACCTTGACAACCTTCCCCTGCTGCTGCTTCAACACTAAAGCTATCACAAAACACTGGTGGTGGGAGGGGGTAGGGTTGGTGGTTGAAGCTTACAAGGGGTGATAATGTCACTCCCTTTGTCTTGTAAGAGTATTCAAGCTTACAGAATGCCGCCTGCTTCCACATGAAGCAAACCTTTTTTTTCGGTGGTTACCCAGGAAAATATGAAGTCAGGGATTTCGGCAGACCTGAACTAGGCTGCTCAGTTTGCAGAGGTCACTGGCTCCAAGCTGGTGGTCCGCGGCCCTAGTCAGGGGAGCAATGTACTCAGCCTTTCTGATCCACAAGGAGGCTTGCACTGCAGAAGGGGTAGGGCATAGGAGACTTTGAAATCTAAATTTCCATAGACATGGTCTCTACTTGTTCCCGGCCAGCAACGAAATCTAAAGAGGACTGCCATACCAACCAGGTAACCAGAAGAGGTCAGGAGTAAAAGTCTCCACATTCCTCTCATTTCCTTTTATTTCAATTTAATTTAGATATTTCTATAGAGCTTTTCTCCCTGGAGCTCAAATCACTTAAACTGCTGCTGGAGCAGATGATGGGGCAGCCATCTTGGCAGCTTTTAGTAAAATATTGCGCAATGGCCAACTTTAGACAGTAGCCAATTAAACCTACCATGTCTTCGGAGTGTAGGAGGAAACTAGAGTACTCGGGGGAAATTCACAGGGAGAGCGTGCAAACCCCATGCAGATCTGGGGCTGGAACCGAGGAGTGCTAACCACTAAGCTACTGTTTGAGGGTTGCATCTTTGCTCCCAGGTCAGTTGAAGTTGGTTTTTCCCAATGGACATAAATTTGTCCATAAGTCTAAAAAAAACTGGTAGCAGAAGCATGCAGCCCCAAGTTTTAAATGCCAAAAGCACAGAACAATGGAGGAACAGCCCAGAGCAGCCTAAAGATAGCCATTAATTTTTTCTGGACAGGTGAGAAAATGGCGGTCGTTTCCGGCTGGAGCCCCACTATTCCGTGCCCCCCATTACATCTGCCATTGCTCACCTGCAGCTGTTCGATCTCCAGGTAAGTCCTCTCCAGCTCCACCTGAGCAAAGTGTTTGTGGAGACGGTACATCTGTACAGGGTCCAGGACGGGGTGGGCTGTGAATGCGTTCTTGAAGCGGGGGTCACTCTCCTTTTCAGGGTCTGCGTTCTTTCCCAATTCAAAGTATCTGTATCGTACCCCCTGCAGAAAACAAAAAGAAAAAAGTGGTTCAGAGATCCCCAATACACACATTTCATCAAGGAAGACAACTCCGAGCATTGTACCACCTAGAAAAAGATAAAGTATGGGAGGACAGTCAAGCTCTCCAACACCTTCCAACAAATGTTTCACGGACCAAAGATGGGAGACCCTACAACAGGGGTCTCAAACACCCGGCCCTCCAGCTGTGGTGGAACTACAAAGCCCATGAGGCATTGCAAGATTCTCACAGCCACAGACATGACTCCCGAAGAGAGATGAATCATGGGATTTGTAGTTTCACCACAGCTGGAGGGCCAGAGGTTTGAGACCCCTGCCCTACAGCCTGTTTCCAATATGGTGGCACCCAGCATTGATCTTTGCAGCAAAGTAGAGGTAAGTAACATCTAAGCGTATCAATGTTGAGCAAGGAAACTTAAAGTGTACCCAAGACCAATGTGGAAGGTTTAAAACCCTTATTAGAATTTGAAGGTCATCTATTGCCCCGCCAGAGGAAATCCCTTTATTTGTACGAGAGAACAGTCACTGGGGCTGAAAGTGATGTGGAAACCTAAAAAATTGTGACTATAAACAGTTAAAAGTACATCTGCTCAGATAACCTGTAAGCTACACATGTATAGGGCCAGTAGGCAGCAGTGCCAGGAGGAATGCAGATCCTTCATGTCACAGCATCTTATCCGGCCAGAAGATTCAGCAGCAGCACATTCCTATACACAGGGACACAATGTGCCCCATTCAGAGGGCCGGACATACACACAGCCATAGGAGATCTATATGTGGCATACATTTCTTTGCAGGGAGGGCTGAGCAGAAAACACCATCTGAACTCTACAGTCATTGGAACACCCAGCACCCCCAGCGAAACAAATTGGACATCTGCAATAAGCAGATGCATGGATGGCATCCAAGAAGATGAAAGTCCACAGCAGAGGGGATACATGAGGTTTCTTTTTGGTTACGGTTGTCATATCTAAACCCAAGCACAAAAATGTAATATATTGTAGCCAGCCAGCCCTTTAGGTGTGGTAGCTGCATTCGTTTCTTTCCCTTTTCACTTGGCGATCCTGCCAATAACACACTTACAGTCCCTTCGCGGCTGTATCTATGGAGGGAGCCATGGGCGTCACACAGGGTCCAACGTGTCAGCCTTTGTCCTTTTCCATTACATAGTGGATTAGTAGTTTACACAATAAAGATAAGGCTCAAATGAAGTCACAAAGGACATTGAATTTCTGGGAAGATCAATAAGTATTCTCTGTACTGACCGAAAGAGTTCTTAGATGTTGTGGTTACATTAGAATTCAGGCTGATAAGCTGCAATCTCTAGATAGATTATATGTAGATACACATTAAACAGCAAGGCCAATACATTCAGGTGTGATCGGACCAGCCCCTGATGATTCTGTGTTATCACAAACACGCAAGCTCTGGTTGCCCAAGCACACGCGTTTCAATGAATGAAGGAGAGACGACAGAGAGAAGGGGACGGGGGCTCCAGCAATGGCTCTCTGCAATAATCAACAGCAAGCGGACATTTTATAAACTATCTCATCAGTCTCTTTAAAGCAGAACTCCAGACATAAAAAAAAATTCCCCCAGTCTCCTTCCCTACACCTGTATTCATCTCACATTTCTAACTAAATACCTCCTTTAAGGAATGTAATGCAATAGTAACGTGACCGCTCCAGCTTCATTATTCTCCTTCCGGTGGTATGGCAGTGGACAGGGAGCAGCTGCAACACAGGGACTACATATCCTAGAAGTCTGTGTGGTTCAAGCTGGTGTGAGCTTGACCGCTGTGCTTTTTGTGCCAATAGTAAAGACCACTGGCCACGGCGGTGGCATTAAGTCACCTCTGCAGTACTGCGAGCTTGGGGGCATTAAAATGATATTAAAATTTCGTGTTTTTTTTCTTTTTTCCACCTTTACATGAATCTTCCTTTCTTCTCTAAAAATCTTTTTAGTTCCTCGTTTTTAGTGGGCCCCCAAAGCATTCATGCACGGGTGCTGCCATCAGTGGCTGTATGCATCTATAGACACACACACCTACCTGCGGCAGGCCACACCCCTCCTCTACCCCCAACATTTTGATTGATGGCCGCAGGAGCCTATGGCTCCTCTGCCATTAGTATCCTCCCTCCACAACCAGGAAGAACAGAGGATCACATCGGTGGTGATGGGATTACCTTAATCCACAGAATGCATTAAGGTAAAAAGTGTCCAGACATTAATGCTACTTTAAATGACAGCTAGTTGCATCAGGAAGCGGCTGCTGAGGCTCAGTGCTGCGCAGCCGGATGTTCCCACAAACCTATTGCTGGGGAAGCGCACACAAAGTTGCATGGACGCAAAGGTTGAACAAAGAAGTGCATTCAGGACTCTCTGCAGCAAATAGTTCTGCTTTAAAGTGACATTAAACCCTCAGATTTTTTAACATAAAACAATACTGTAATGTGCGCCTTACTGTAATCCATGGTTGTTTCCCTTCTCTTTGCTGCTCTTCCTTTTAAATCCTTCTCTCTTCTCATGCTGGGGGAGAACTTCCCTTTGCAGCTGAGTGCCTCTTCCTGTAGTGCTGGCTCAGGTTGTGAACCTACACACAGACACCATGTATCCATTCCAGAGACAAGGCAGTCTGCTGCAAAACAGATCCTCTGCCCAGCATGAGAACAGATACAGATTTAAAAAGGAAGAGCAGCAAAGGGAAGGGAAACTACCATGGATTACAGTAAGGCGCACATTACAGTATTGTTTTATGTTAAAAAATCTGAGGGTTTAATGTCACTTTAAGAGAAGATAGTTGGCTGAAGGGTGTCTGTTGCTAGAATGAAAAACCATCCACAGCAATTGAGCAATGATGATCTCTTGGCTTAATGCTCAGTCTTCTGCAGCTGCACATGAAACTGACTCATGGAAGGTTGGAGCGGCGAGTTGTTTCCTACAGCAACCAGACCGCAGATTTATCTGGAAGCTGAAAAATTGTATTTAAAAAAAAAAAACAAATCCCGACTGTCAGACAAGAGTTCCATCTGTGCTCCATGTTCTCTAAATCAGACCATGTGTATGCAGTCCCCGGCCGTCTCAGATCTCGCCGTTCCTGCAGACCCGGCAGCCTCACTGCAGTCCGTCACTATAGTATACAATGCTGGCCTTATACATGAGCGGCTGGGAGGCTGCAGGACCTGGGAACAGCACAACCCTTCTTCTGCATACACACAGCAGCACACGTACCTAGATTTTACTTACATTGAGGAACATGCTGAGACCCCGTCCAACAGTACCATCAAGATTAACCCATTAATTGCAAACCCCCAAAACTTACCCTTGCAGTGGGGCTACTCCTGTACGGCAAGGTTTCAGTGCGTATAGGGGCTGGAATAAAGCATTTAAATTTACCCGATCTTGGCTTCCCCTAGGCTGCTAGACCGGGTCCCGCAGTCTTCCCTAAACCTGGCCATACACCTAAAGCTTATCTGCAGAATTTCTGTGGTCAGATGGAAAAAGTGCAAAAGATTCCTCATCTACGCTAAACAGTGTGTATGGAGAAATCTCCTGCTGGGCCAAGCTTCAGTATCTTGATAGTCGGCCCCGCTGGCTCTCAAAACACCTGAACAATCTGATTGGATGCAGGCATTGTTCAGGCATTTTGACAGTCAGCGGGTCCAACTAGCAAGATACTGAAGCTTGGCCCAGCAGGAGATTTCTCCATCCACACGGTTTAGCGTAGATGAGGAATCTTTTGCACTTTTTCCATCTGACCACAGAAATTCTGCAGATAAGCTTTAGGTGTATGGCCAGGTTTAGTCTAAGGATTGCCGACATCATGTCTTATGCAGCTCCAAAGACCTGCATTAAAAAGGTGAATACGCTGAGGGACATTCAATAGCTGAGTGAAGGGAGAGAGAAGTGAATGCTAACCACAGCGGGACAGAGGATCAGAAGAGGAAAAAAAATAAGCCCCCCCCCCCAAAAAAAAAAAGCACTTAACCCTTGCAATGTAGCCCCACTATAAAAGTCAAGTGTCCCTGTGCCTTTAACCAGTTGACATCCGCGGTGTTAAACCCCCTTCCCATCCAGGCCATTTTAGGAGGCTGGGCTGCCTCCTGGTGAATCTTCACCCAATTTGATCTTTTTCTACATGTGCTCCGAGATGGAGACTCTCATAGGTTAGAGTTAGGACGGCACTACATAGAGGTGCCTTGGCGCGGCAGTGCGGCTTTCACATATTCTGCAGAAGACGTGCATCTAAAACCTTTGATTTTAACCTCAGAGGTTAGACGGTTTTTTTTTGCATGCTGGCTGGCGTGTGCTGGGAACCTTTTTGCTGTAGCCCCACTTTAAGGCTGGGTTCACACCTAGGCGTATCGAATATGCGCGTTTGTCGCACGGTTAACGGTAAAATCCGTGTGACAAACGCGCGTTTCCAAGGGCTACTTGGCTGTATCCCAATGGAAACGCCCGACAAAAACACCCCAAAGAAGCTCCTGTACTTCTTTGGCGTAGGACATTTTGTAGCGCGTTCCTACGCGCTCTAAAACGCCCAGGTGTGAACCATACCCATAGGAAATAATGGGATTTCGGTGTTTGAGCGTTTTGCAGAGCGTTCGAACGCGCTACGAAACGCCCAGGTGTGAACCGGGCCTAAGGGTATGGTTTGTCTTTTTTTTTTATTTCCCGTTCTTTAAGATGGCCGCATGCGTTACAATATGAGGACACAATCTCTTTTAGTAGCTATGCACTTTGAAGACCTACCTAAAATCCAATTCATTCTAAAACCTTTAACCCCACAGTTAATGGCAAGTGTAAAACAATTTACACAATCAGATAGCAAGGTGTGTTCCCTGTGTTCCCTGATCATCATTTGTCGCCATCATATCAAACATTTTTGATTTTGAGTTTAGATACACTTTAAAATACCTAGACTTCATGTGCTGCATTGATCATAGCTGGGATATGGTGGGTATATACACATGAGAAAATGAAGCATCTACATCCTATGTGGTTCAGGTATAAAACTATGAGAGGTGAAGATGGCTTTTGTCTATATAAGAGGTCTTTGGAAAGGTAAAACACATTCACACAGAAAGCAGAATTCATTCTATAGCAGAAGTTATACAGACGGTGCCGCCACTTACCTCGTGTTCCTCCACGCAGTTGACATGGGTGTAATCGATGATGCACCGCCCTAGCCACTCGTCAGGCCTGGCGCTCAGGATATCGTTGCGGCAGCTCTCGAGGTGGGGCTGCACCTTCTTCAGAAGACTTCGAGACAGCAAATAACCAAATCCGCCATAGCAGTATCGACCCTCGGTGTCACCTCCGATGAACTCCTCCGGCCTACCCATGTACAGATCAGCGTCTATGCTAAGGTGAGCGGTCAGCCGGGAGATCCTGTGTGCCTCGGTGTACGTGTCATCCTGTACCAGGTAGAACCAATCAAACTCCTGAACATAGTGATCCAGAAGATGCTTCACAGTTTGGTACATGTTCCAGATGGGCCGATCATCCCCATGGGTCACCACGGTCATTCCATGAGGCAGCTTCCGGCCTCGCATACCTGTGAAGTACACCAGCTTCTCCAGCCTGTGGCCGAGTGTCCGATTCACGGCAACTGCCAGGGTGTTCAGGGTGGTCTTGGATGTCAGGACCCCAACAAACAGCTGTTCCCTAATTCCAAGTTCTGTGCTTATATAACGAGATCTGCAAAGAGAAAAAAGGAAATATAGCATAAGGATTAAAAGGTAACCAAAAGCCTAAAAATGAGAGAGCAAGTCAATTTCAAGCAACTCAACAGATACAAGAAATGTAAGGACCAAAGTCTTGGGTTTCAAAAACATAAAAAAGACTACTCAGAAGGGGACTACAAAAGATAAAACATATCACGGGTCAGTATAACGTTTCATCGGTTTGTGTTAGGTCTACACAGGAGAGGGGACATCAAGTCTATACAGAGGATAGAGATGCACCGATACCGGTTATTTTTTTTTCCTGTACTCACGGATACCAATACCGGAAGTCCCATTAAGGAAGCCAGGCGGCGTGTAATTACTTGCCACCCGGCTTCCCGATTAGCAGGGAAGCCGTCTATATGCTCCCTCGTCACCGAGGGAGCATGAAGCCGGGTTTCTGACCACTCAGGAAGCTGGGGGGCAGGTAATAACTCAGCCATCCAGCTCCTTGATTGGCCGGCTTCCCGACCAATCAGGAAGCAAGCGGCAAGTCATGACACGCTGCCCGGCTTCCTTACTGGCCGGGAAGCATGTAATGACTCGCTGCCCGGCTTCCTTACTGGCCGGGAAGCATGTAATGACTCACTGCCCGGCTTCTTGATACCGGAAGTTCGGGTATTGGGCTAGGCATTGGAGCATTACGGTGCATCCCTATGGACAAAGGGGGCACCAACCCTGACTAAGGAAGAGATGGTTTTATTACCCAACTCATGTAGGAGGTCCATTATAGAAGAGCCCAACTAAACATATCATGATAAGGAACTTGATGGACTCGATGTTTCCTTACAAGTAAATGGTATCCAGATCTATAATGCATAGCATGGAAATGTTTGGGTCCATGGAATGATCTACCATTCTTGGGATTGGGAAATGTCCCAAATAACCAGGACCATCAAGCCTCAACTCTTTGACAAAGTTACTTTTAGCAATAACATGATAATATTTACGGACGAGCATAAATAAGATGAGCAGGCAAGGAGTCAAGGCCGCTACGAGCACACGAGACACAAAATGGAGGGTTTGGCTCAGTCAAGAAAGTGTTTTTGGTTAGTAACTGGATTTGGTAATTATTTAGACCGTCATACAGGAGCCTTTAGTTGTGCTTTAAACCTTTTAGACACGTGACTGGCACTAGTGGGATAGTGCAGCAGCATTTTCTCCAAAAGGGGAAGTATTTTGATCCTTTACTTATCACCATTTATCCATTCCAGAAAGACATAGTTGAGGACAGCAATGAGTACAATTCTGCTTCATCTAGGAGATACACCAAAACCATCATAATTCGGAGAAGTCGAAGCTTAAAAAAAAAAAGTGAGCCCCTGTGTTTCTGCCTTCCAATCTTTGCAGCACGTTCACCGAAATACATGCAAGGCAATTCAATGGAAATGTTGCAAAATCAAATGATCCCTTCCTTTCTGTTCACTAATCCAGGAGGATGGCACTAATGCCAGTCTTCTGAGTGTACCAAGATGCTTGGCAAAGCTCCCTGGTCATTGTTAATTCAGTAGAATAATGAGCTTGTTAAATATGGCATTTCCCCTTTCCAAATGCCAGTGAGCCATCACATCCGATGGCATTTTCTGCCAGCCAAGAGACACAAGCTGCAATCCGGGAGGCTTTGATAACAAAATGCCATTACCCATACATCACCCTCTCCGCTGTTGGCAGAAGACTGAGGGGATTTGATGCTTAAACTACATTTCAAAGTTAAATGCAATGTTGTATACCAACAGCCCGGGCCTGCAACTTCTAGATGGTGGCTACCCCCTAACACTACACAAGTGGAAGCAGACGGTGAGAAAGCCGCTTATTCCAGGGGATGCTGCGAGTATTACAGACCAGATTAAAAGAGCTTCCTCAAGTCCAGCTGTTAATCAGAGAAGCTAATTATGTAAAGTGCATCAAGAGTGAAGAAAAAGGCAACTTCCTTCGACAAGCAGAGCTCGCTCGGCAGCATTCGTAAAATGTACGTAAACCCCAAAATTGATTTCTAGTATCTTTAGCATCGTGCCTCCCCGTATAAAAGTTTTGTTAAGCAAATATTCTGAATCTGTTGCAATGTTTCTTACCTGGTGATCCTGCCAATAACAGTACTTCCTGATGGTGGACAATATTAAACCACCGCCTTGCAATTGGCAACAGTGTTTTCAGCTTGCGGTGTGTGCTCAGATGGCCCTTGGCCTGCTTATTGGGTCTGCACATGGCTTCTGTATCCTAGATGGGCAGCCCAATGGCCAAAAGGTCACCCTTGGGCTGCTTAAAGAGTCTGCACATGACTTCTGTAAAGCGGATGGGTAGCCCAATGGCCAACAGATGGCCCTTGGGCTGCTTATTGGATCTGCACAAGGCTTCAGTAAACTAGATGGGCAGCCCAATGGCCAAAAGGTCACCCTTGGGCTGTTTATGGAGTCTAAACATGGGTTCTGTAAAGCGGATGGGAAGCCGAATGGCCAACAGATGGGCTTTGGACTGCTTACCGGGTCTGCACATGACTTCTGTAAACATAATGGACAGCCCAACAGCCGTTTGGGCTGCTTATTGTGTCTGCATATGGCTTCTGTAAACATGATGGGCAGCCCAATGGCAAACTGATGGCTCATGAGGGGGTTATTGTGTCTGTAACATGGCTTCGGTAAACATGATGAGCGGCCCAATGGCCAACTTGAGTGTGCATGGCAGTCTAACAATGCTGCTGCAAATTCAGGAGCAGTGGCTTAGTATGGTCAGCCTGCAACAGTAAGTACCGTTACTGGCAGGATCTCAAGTTAAAAAAAAAAACAACAAAAAAAAAAAACTTTGGAAGAGATTCTAAAAGATGACCTGCTTAGCAAAACTGTCTACAGTGAGACACGAGCACTCCAAACATACTAAAACAAAATGTAGGGTTTATAGACATATTAAATCATCCACTTCTGGATATACCGGCTGAATCTCAAGTATTTTCAAGTGACCAGAGATCTCCTTCAGAACTTGGAAGGGACACTAGTGACGTAGAGGCCGGAGGGTTGGGGGCCGGAGGGGTTTATCATTCTGTACTCTAAAGCTAAACCTTTTGTTTTAGATTTTCAGTAGACGTACCAAACTTCTGCAGCTGGTATGGCAAGCTTGACGTCAGCACAGGTACCCATTAAGCTGGAAGGCCTGAAACGTCTATCAAAATCAGGACCAAGCCCCAACAATAACAGTTTGTGTGTTTTGTTACATTCCTTTTATCACTTCCCAAGGCCGTCTCTGACATCTGCGTTCTGTCTTAAGTTCGCTGTCAATAGTGCCTTTCAGTTGGAGAAGCAGCCAAGCTGCAGAACGTACTCCGGAGACCGGGAGGGGAATGGACAGGCGTCCGCCATAAGGCAGAGCTGACCACCCCTCCCCTTCCCCAGTAGAACAATCACCTGCTTGTAGAGGACCTCAAGTTAACCTTAACCCCGTGTCGTTAAAAATAGATGCAGAGCACATACCCATCGAGAGTCATAGATGCCCATTATTTACATTATACCATCCAAAATGTGCAAGATCCCCGTTCCAAGACCTGGGAGCTGTATTGTATGACGCCTAAGGTAGAACCTCAAGTTTAACAAATATGTGGATACTCGGTTTCGCCTACGCAACCTTTTAAAACCATTAATGCGCGTGCTCGTAGGTCCTCTAGCTGCCATTGCCGAGTCCTCATTCTGTTCAGCTCCGGGCACTGTAACTTGTCATTTAATAAGTGGCACAGTCAAAGTTATTAATAGGATGAAACAAAGTGCTCCAGGGCTGCACACAAAAAGGTCACATCTGACAAAATGATAGTCATTGTTTCCATGATATTAGGTCCAAACAGATCAAAACAAATACGTCATTTGCACTGCGTGCAGAAAGAAATAGCGGACAGGGCCGAGCAAGGTTCCTTTTGTTTAAATGGAAACAGTCTTTTCTACAATATCCTAAATATAAGTCAGTGTGAAATCAGTGTAGCGAATCTTATTAAAGTGACATTAAAGTCTAAATCCCCCCCAGTGTTAATGTCAGCACTTACCTAAGGGCCCCGTTCACATTGAGCGATTTATCGCGCGGTAATTACCGCGATATCGCGGCTATTTACTGCGCGATATAATGCAAGGCAATGGGGCAAAGGGTCCTGCTGTCGCGGGTTGTGCGTCGCTACAGCAGGACCCTTTTTGGAACGGATTTTGCCGCGATTCCATTCTTTGCAATGCAAGCATTTGCGCGATGTCGCGCAAAAATGCAAATCGCACAACAAACGTGCGATTTGCAAATCGCACAGTGTGAATGGGGCCTTAAATGAGGTCTCTCAATCCGATCTTTCATCTGTCCCTCCAGCGGTGCGGCGGGTCTCCGATCCAGCGCCAACTCCTCTGTCCTTGCTGGCACTCCCGATCCCACGGTGTCTGCATGCGGGTGCACGCGTCCATAGACTTACCTTGCGTCTCTGCTAGTCTCCCGGCCGAAAATCTGAACTGCGCATGTGCCCGCCCTATGATGCTTTGCGGCAGCTTGATCAGTTTCCAATTCTCAGGCGGGAGCGCGCAGCGATAACACGGTAAGTGTAAACCGCTGTTAAAGCGTTTTTTTTTAGCTTTTTGCCTATATCTACTGCTTGCTAGCCTCATACATATGCAAAAAAACACAGAGGGTTTAGAACCTACAGCTAATTATTATAGTTATGTATTTTGTGGGGAGTGTTACATCGCATCAGGATTTTAGGAGGTTTTAATAGTTGGAATTTTGTGTTTTGTACCGTCTGGGCCTCAGTTGGAAAGCTTCACCTTAAAAAGGAGAACTATGGAGGTGAGCGATTTCCACTATCCTCAGAGCCAACCTGTGACAATGAAACTGGTCACAGGTTGGCTCAACAGATCAGGAAGTGAGCGAACACATAGCGTCGCTCGCTCACTTCTCGATCATCTCCCTGCAGAGAGCCGTGACCGTCAGTCACGGCTCCCTGCAGGGATTCCCCCCTCCCCGATCCTCCAGCGCTGACTGGGAGGTACGGATTGGAGGAGGGGGTGGGTACAGCTGGTTCTGCCTCTAGATAGGCAGAGCCAGCTGTCACTCACGCAGTTGGGCGGATCTCAACAATAAGGTGGGGATCCGTCCCGGCTGCGGCAGTCTCAGTATATCGCGAGCAGTAGCTTGCAATATACTGAGCTTTGGGTCAAGAGAGGACGCTAGTATATATGTCTTCCCGTGACCCATAAGGGAACTATGGGAAAAACACTTACCCCATAGATCTCCTTTAATACCCTCATCACCTGGACAGTAAGTGAGAAAATCTGCGCTGTCTCCGAAAACCAGAAGTGCTGGTGTGCGCTAAAAAAAAAAAAAAAAAAAAAAAGGATGGCACGCATGTACAACCGCATTGCACCGCGGTGTGCCCATAGAACCTTATTGAAATGTCTCAAATCCTAACAAAAAAACAAACACACACACACACACACACGATGCAGCTCAATGGAGCACATCCGCACAGTCCGAGCACACCAGCAGATTTGTGGTTTAGGATGGCTGCTGGTGTTGTGAACGAGCCCTAAGGGGAAATCTTCCAATGTGGACACCTATCCTGCTAAGAGAACCTTTTCCTTAATTTGGAAAAAGATTTCCCCTCTTACTTCCTGTTGTGTCAGCAGGACATGTCAATAAAAAAAAAAAGTTACAGGGGGTTTTAAAGCTGAAAATCCTTGAACAAAAACTCTCGATTTAAATATATTTCTTGATGGGCACAGAGGATATAAATCCACTTTATGTGCACTAAATGCCTTTACAAAGCCAGATATTACAACATAAATGTAGCAGTGACATCACTGTGCTGTGCATAGCCTGCGCAGAGAGAGAAGAGCTGTGGGAGGAGCAGGCACCACCCACTACAGGAAACTACAAGAGGGGGCGGAGACAAGACCAGTCACCCTGCACAAGGGGAGAGAGCAGCAGTGAGCGGTCTTTATTACAGGAGGGGGCGGAGACAAGACCAGTCATAATGCATAAGGAGAGAGCAGCAGTGAGCGGTCTTTATTATAGGAGGGGGCGGAGACAAGGCCAGTCATAATGCACAAGGAGAGAGCAGCAGTGAGTGGTCTTTATTATAGGAGGGGGCGGAGACAAGGCCAGTCATAATGCACGAGGAGAGAGAGCAGCAGTTGATTATTCCAGACCTGTACACGCAGAGACGCCTACAGAATAAACCAGACACGGAATCTTCTAATAAAATAAAACTCGGATAATCCCTGTCGATATCGAAGGTTAAACGCGGATTTTATATAAAGATAACGCCGGAGAACGAGGCGCTGCAGCAATAAATGAGATTTTTATGAAGTACGGGAAGTTGGGGCAAGTGATGTCCGGGGATTTTATGGAGAGATAAATGTCAGGGGGAGATTTATAACATGATGGAAGGTCTGAAGTGCCGCCTCATAGAGACGGTAAAATAAAAATGTATTTCAGCATCGCCCCCGGGATCGTTAATCAACAACCACCAACCATTTACTCGTCTGTATTCCGCTTCTCTTATCACAACTCTTGAAGAACTCTGGGCAAAATGTCTCTTTCCCCTTACAGTGGGGCTACCACTGTACTGTAGGGGGGAGGGGGAAGTGGGGTAAGAGCTCGTTTTGATCTACGTGCAAAAAAAATAAGTTATACCGAACCTCAGAGCTGGCTGGCTGTTACATTCTGCACAAGCTGTGGGGAGAAGCTGCAAATCTATCTATGAGGGATGCACAGATACCGTTTTTTCAGTATCTAGAACCGATATTTTGCTTTTGGTACTAGTCAATACCGAGTACCGATACGTCCGCTGGCATGGGGTCAGCTTCCTGGGCAATCTGATTGCCAGAGAAGCTGGCTCCATGTTATCTGGCCGGGAATGATTGGCTGGGAAGCTGGCTTCCCGGCCAGGCACAATAAGCATCAGGCCAAATCAGGAAGCTGGGCGGTGAGTAACGACCCGCCTCCCAGCATCCTGACTGGCCGGGAAGCCAGCTCCATCCTGATTGGCAGAATAGCCGGCTCAATGCTGTTTGGCTTGGAGGCTGCCTTTCCAGCCAATAAGGAAGCTGGGAGGCAGGTCATCATTTGCCTGTTCGGCCAGCTACATGCCGATTGGCCGGGAAGCCAGCTTCCTGGCTAATCAGGATGCCAGGAGGTGGGTCATTACTCGCCGCGCATCTTCCTGATCACATGGCAAGCTGGCTCTATGTTCCCCCATGGCACTGCTGGTCAGAGGAAATCTTCTGATCGGCAGTTCCGGTATCAAGGAAGGTATCGGAGCATTTGGACGAGTACTCGCCCAAATACTCACTATCGGCACCAATACTAGTAATCGGTATCAGCGCATCCCTGCTATGCATCGCTGGTCTTGTTTTTTGTTTTGTTTTTAGCACCCCTAGTTGTGCTTTAAGCCTTCCAACCTGCACGGCCACAGACCTCCTTCAGGAAGATACTATCACTGAGCCCTGAACAAAGTGGCGCTGTCTCTTTATAGGCAGACCCATGTACTGTATCGATATATGACGGGACGCCATTACGGAATATTGCCCTTTTCCATCTGGGGGGGGGCAGCTTCTGAAGACGTCAATGATTATAATATGATTTACTGTGCATCCTCCTGTCTGTTCTACAAGCTGAACATAAGACGGTATGTGCCGGCTGCGTCTTACCTGGAGGGCCCGGGGCAGACTAACAATAAGCCATCAACAAAGATCAAAAGACGGCAATTTCACCCCGGGGCTCCTCTGAGCGTCGACTGTATAGAAGATGATCATTATGGAGAGGAGGAAGAAAAAAAAAAAAATCTTGCAGCTCTTATTTTCATACACACCGAGGTAACAGAAGCCAATGATGTGCGGAGAGCAGCTCTGTGAATCATATATTCATCTCCACTTGACATTTCTAGCCTGCTCCTATTGATCTGAACCATCTTGAACTTCCTGCATGCAGTGACACATGCTCACTATGCCCTGTGAGTAGGCACGGCGGTGTCACCCATTTCACAGAGCCTGCTGCCTGCACTGCAGAGCGTAGCCCAGTGATGACATCACCAAGTATAAAATAAAGGGTGCAATGTTGTCATCTGTCCCGGTGAATGAGAGAAAAATGTCACCACCACAAGAAACCTAACCCTTCCCCACTTTATACAACACTTAATGCTGAAGTTTATTCCATTTTCATGGGGCCTTATTTTAGTGCCAGAGATGTGCATCGCAATGCAATGCAGGCTGGTAGGAGGAGCCGGTGGGGTGCTATACATAGCTTCCTGAAAACATGACAGCACCCTGCCTCAGTACTCCACTCAAAAGCCCCGATTCGAATCCTTCCACAAATATTTGTCTGCACCTACACGGCTTTATTCCAATAAATGCTCCTTGTGTATGCTGTAGAAAGCCATCTCATTGATTATAAATATAAATCACTTTAGTTTTCATTGTGGCAAATGTCTGGGTGTTTGTAGGTTTTCACTACTCCATTGTATGCAGAGCTGGACTAATATGTACACAGGGAAGGGATGGATTTTACTGCCAGGTCATTGTGGTGCTGGTGGCGGGTTTTTGGGAGTAAAGTAAATTGAACTTTTAACATTCAAATCAAAACTCGATCCATTGTATTCAAAATGATCACAATCCGTAACAGCAATACAAAGCCGGGTCTGCAGAATGGGGCCGACTGGGTTTGGCTGCAACAACCTTGGCCCTAAAAAAAGAACAAAAAAGACTGAATCCTCCATTTTTTTTTTCTTTGACATTTTTCTATTTTGTAATTTGAATAACTTTATTGAAAAAAAAAATTGTCATACGCAGGTGCTGCTGCTTCCTGCATTGCAAAGCTACACTGTGGGTGTGCTTCTCTCGCAATGTAAAAGCAATGCACTTTGTGTGGCCGCGATCTCCACCACAGATGCCGGAGTAACTGGAAATGTGAAAATCATGACAAAATGACTTTGAAGTGAAGCTGTAACCAGGATAGATACAGGTAATTTATAGAACACGCAGTTCTAAATCAAGCCAGCCACCGCTGACCTTTGTAGCTGCAGGCACGGTGGAGAAATTCATCCTCAAAGTGCAAAGTTCTGACAACCTCCAAGTCCTTTTTCTCAGCAGCTCAGCTCCCAGCAGTGACACAGCAGCCTGCTAACACCTAATGTAAAAACACACAGTAGGAGCTCTGGGAGAGCCGAGCTGGTAAGAGAACAATCTGTAGGACATCTGTGCTTCTGATGAATTGCTTCACATTTCTTGTACCTACAAAGGTCAGTGAGGTCTCATCTTGAAGCTCATTAACCGATTGAGATTTACGATGGCTGATATAGATTAATTGCTTTTCTGAAAGATCATTAACCGATTGTTAAAACATGTAAAATGATGAATTGCTCCACAGTGCCTGTACCTACAGAGGTCAGTAAAGACTGGTCTTAAAGCTCCACAATGGCTTTAAATATAGGAAATGATTTGAATGTCTAAAACTTGGCCATAGGTTTCACTTTAAGGTAAAACATGAAAATACACAAAGCACTCTCTCTCTCTTTCTTTAATGGCCATATAAACACGAGATGTCCATTCAGGAAATGATCATACGTCTGATGGGAGATGTGATTGGCTGGGTTTGATTCTCCGAAATAATCACCTATACATATTTTAAGGTTTGAGGCAAGTCAAAGATTCCAACCACAGCATCTCCAGGTCTTTCCTGGCGTGCTTTCCAGAGACAACGGCATGCTTTCCTCCTGCACACAGCTAATGGCATGTGTTCATGGAACAGCATGCTTTCTGCATTATTAGTCCACCACCTTGCCTGGCCTCACTACAAGCCTACCTACACGATGGGCGGTCCCCTTGGTCAATAATGGGGCCCGGTAGGAAACTCAGAACCTGCGAGCCATTTAGAGAAGAAAGGATGCCGCTGCTTGGAGGAACAGGAAAGAAGAACTGAACTAGTAAGCAAACAGCTTCCAGCATCACTACTGCTGGTCCACCAGCTTACCAGGCCTCGCTACAAGCCTACCTCCATGATGGGTGGTCCCCTTGGTCAATAATGGGGCCTGGTAGGAGACTTAGAACCAGCGTGCCATTTAAAGAAGAGGACGCCGCTGCTTGAGGCACAGGAAAGAAGAACTGAAGCAATAAGCAGCCTCCAGGTTCACTACTTTTGGTCCACCACCTTACCAGGCCTCACTAAAAGCCAACCTCCATGATGGGTGGTCCTCTTAGTCAATAATGGGGTATGGTAGTAGACCCAGAACCAGCGAGCCATTTAGAGAAGAAAAGTATGCTGCTGCTTGGGGCACAGGAAAAAAGAACCGGACTAATAAGCAAAACAGCAAACAGCTTCCCGCATCACCACCATTGGTCCACCACCTTACCGGGCCTCACTACAAGCCCATCTCTATGATGGATGGTCCCCTTGGTCAATAATGGGGCATGGTAGGCAATTCAGAAGCAGCGAGCCATTTGAAGAAGAGGACACCGTTGCTTGAGGCACAGGAAAGAAGACCTGCACTAATAAGCAAACAGCTTCCAGTATCACCACCACTTTACCAGGCCTCACTACAAGCCTACCTCCATGATGGGTGGTCCCCTTGGTCAATAATGGGGCCTGGTAGGAGACTTGGAACCAGCATCCCATTTAGAGAAATATGCCGCTGCTTGAGGCACAGGAAAGAAGAACTAAACTAATAAGCAAACAGCCAACAGCTTCCAGCATCACTACTATTGGTCCACCAACTTACCAGGCCTCACTACAAGCCTACCTATATGATGGGTGGTCCCCTTGGTCAATAATGGGGCCTGGTAGAAGACCCAGAGCCAGTGAGCCATTTAAAGAAGAGGATGCCGCAGCTTGAGGCACAGCCAAAGAGAACTGAACTAATGAGCAAACAAAGTGTATCTAATGCCTAAAGCAAAGTTTTAATATATTGCAGCTTCCCAATCCTTATATGTGGTGGCTGCATTAGCTTTCTTTTCTTTCCTTGAGACTGCCAAGATAAAACATACCATTGCACACACGCACACAGTACATACCGGTAGAAAGGACTTTAGAAATCACTAAATCAGTATTTGTGGTCAGTACTGCCCAGCATGTGCTGCTCAGCGAAAGAACATTTAACCAGCAATCATCTAATATTTGTGTGATTATCAACACTCCTTGGCTGCCTGAACAAGCGAGCTGGCAGGATTTGTACCCTTTAGCTACGGGGTGCTCTAATACCGAAGACGGGGCCATCGCTAGGTTAATCCTAGAGGTGAAAGGAAGAAAAAATAAAATAAAAATGCGCCACAGGAAATGGCAGGCACTCTGTCAAACAGAAAAAGGTCCTCAAAGAAAGCTGGTGAGTAGCCGTGCCCTCACGTCCTCGGCAAAATGCCGGTTATACAAATGGAATTGTGACGAGGGCTGAGAGGTGCTTATTAACTGACCGGCTAAGTGGCGGCTTCTTGGCGGCGGGCGGGAAGAGCGAGCGGCTCCCCTTGTCACAAGGATGAGCTCTTCATGTCCGCTCTGCACAATTCCTCCTCCGAGAGAGAGAGGCAACGTTATCACATAATTATTACTGAACCCTCTTCTAGACACGGGCTTCCAGGAGGTCCTCGGAAACCGGCCACGTTCTCCGAAAGGGAAAGGCGCCTCTAGAATGGGATATTTATATCGTCCGCTGAATAAAGAAAGGACAGAAATAAACATTTCCTAAATACAGACTTAGAAATTGTAATTTAAAGGATGAGTCAACCCAACTTCCAGTTTGGGGTGGGTGACATGAAGCAGAACGGCACGTTTTCTTCTAAGATTTCCTAGGAAGGAGACCACACTGGAGGTCACAATACAAAAAGGGCTGTCATTTGGATTTAAAAAAAAAAAAACGACAAGAAACTCAGGAGTTCAATCTTAAAAATACATTCAAGTCCCTCAACTATTAACAACAATGTATCTTATTTGTGTATCACTCGGCTGTCGATCCTCAAATCATCTCTGAATTGGTGCTGACACTGTCCTTCCTTCTGCTCCCCATGGTCCCTGTGGGTGTTGTAAAGTACTTACCACTCCAAGCTCGCACGTAGTTCAACAAATTTGTATTGAGATTGTAGTCCAGGAGGGAGCTTGGAGCGACACACATACACACACGCGACACACAGAGAGAGAAGGTGGTGGATCTAAGGCTGGCCGTACTCGAAGACTGTTGGATGATTCCTGTAAATTGGCTGAGATTCTAACAACTATGTGGCTCTGCCAGGTCAACAAAAATTGATTACTGAATCTGTTTGTTGTAGGAGCCGGGTCAAAGATTTTCAGCCAAACAGTGACTGCAGCCAATTGTCCATCAATGCCGTTTAGTGCGGATGGAGGAACCAAAAAACAAACCCCTATTAGTGTATGGCCGGCTTGCCCCGGTCTGTGTGAATAGCCGAGAGCACCGTGTCTCTTCTGGTTCTAGGTAACGCAGAGAGACGTTATTAATTAAAGAATAATAAAAAGTGATTTAGTGATTTGTACCCAGACAGACTTCAACCTTCCTGCAAGGAACCCCCCGTAGTGCAAAGAACCCCCATAGTGCCTCATTACCCAGAAAACCAGCAGTGGAGACGGTTCCTGGAATTACCTTGCACAGCGCTGTGCAGATGTTCTCACTTACACGTGAACCCCAGACTAGCAGCTTGTCCATCGTGAACAGTGAATTGGGAAAGCATCTGCTAATGAGTCAGTCCTCAGAGGGCTTCCGATGATTAATTGCACGTGTCGGGAAGCCTCAAACATATGAAATACAAGTCTGGGTATTAACAGAAGACGATGAAAGATGCTGCACAAATCAAAGGCGAAGAGGAAGTTGTAAAACTTCTCCGATACACTACCTGCGAACTACAACTTCAAACAGGGCTACTCTGAAAGTGAAAGAGAGGAGGTGCTGCCCATAGCACCGTAGGCATTTCCTAGTGGTGGTAATGCCATGCTAAAAGAAGCATTGACCCCAGCTTCACACCAGGCAGGAGCATCAGCCCCCAAAGTGGAGATGCCCCTGGCCCAGCTTTACACCAAGCAGGGGCATTTACCCCCAAGTGGAGATGCCCCTGGCCCAGCTTTAAACCAAGCAGGGGCATTAGCCTGCAAGTGAAGATGCCCCTGGTCCAGCTTTACGCCGGGCATCAGCCCCCAAGTGAAGATGCCGCTGGCCCAGCTTTACGCCAGGCAGGGGCATCAGCCCCCAAGTGGAGATGCCCCTGACCCGGCTTTACATGGAGCAGGGGCATCATCCCCCAAGTGGAGATGCCCCGGGTGTATTCAACAGGGTAAAGAAACGTGTAGAAGTTGCTTGCAGCCAATCAGAAATAATCTTTCAGAATGCAAAAACTGAAGCCAGTGGATCATACATCACCACTGCCCTTTGCACGGTCACTGAACACTTCTGTACATGTCAATGCAACGTGACCAGATCGACCGCCACCTCCTGCTATGCCTCCGGCGCACAGATTGACAGCTGGGCCCCTAGCATTGCACACACAGGAGTCTTCAACAGGAAGTAATTAAACCTAACGAGCACCATCTTCATCCTGGGCTCAGGACTCCAGTAAAGAGGCCCCCAGTGACAGGAAAACAGAGTCCGCATTTACTGAGCTCTATAGAGAGGTCACTCTGCAGCCACCACTGTAAATCTCAGGGGCACGTGCCTGCCGCGTAGGAGTGAAACGCGGGACCCCCTGTATGCTCTGTTACAAGGAAATGCTTCATTCCCAAATGGCTTCCTGAAGTGCTGGACAAATAAATATGTCAGAGGCTCCGAAAGGGAGAGTGACAAAGAGCTACAGGAAGCCGGGGCGGATGTATCGGACACAAAAAGCGTTAACAGAAGGGGACGGCGGTTATTGCAGCGTTTATCTACTCAACGCAACATGATTTCGGGATTTCATTAAAGTATCTGAACCCAACGACAAAAATGTAAAATATTGCAGATTACCGATATGGTAATCCCCCGGGAGCTCCTCCGTACGGCCGTACACGCAGAGCACAGCTAAACGCGCCGGCTGATTCTCGTGTTAATGAGGCCTTACCCTCCCTTAGCCATCCTGCAGAATTGGTCACCTACAGGTGTACCAGGTATAGGTAGGTCTTTGCTCTAGGTCAGAGTTAAGAAACCTTGGCACTCCAGCTGTGCTGAAAGTACAAATCCCATCATGTCCCTGCCTCAGGGAGTTATGTCTGTGGCTGTCAAGTGTCTTGCAAGGCCTCATGAGACTCGTAGTTCCACCACAGCTGGCACGCCGAGGTTGCCTACCCCTGCTTTAGGTGGTCGAATGGAACATCAGGCGAATGAAGGCAAGGGAGGGCAGCTAAAGACGTTGTCCGGCTGTGAACAGATTCCCTGTGAAACAATCTACAAGCAATTTGTTCCACAGTAACACAAAGCAGAGGCGCATCGCTTTTTTTTTTCCCTCCACAAGGAAAAGTATTCAGCGCGATATTAATGACATCTTTATTTACAGCGCGCAGACAAATGGAAGACACTTTTAATAGCGGCTGTGATTTCAGGCCGCGTTGAAATGATTTCAGATCTCCTGCCAGAGATCTGTCACACAGATCGGGAGACGGACCGCTGCTCATTCATAAATCACCCGGCAGCTCATATGGGAAACTATGCAGAAGGAAATGTGTTTACACTTTGTTACAACTACAATGTACACTGGAGGAAACCCGCGCTTCGTTTTTTACACAGCTGCTCTGCGGGCGTCCATGCAAGCTGTGAATGTTGTGTAGCTCTCGGAGAAATCAGTCGAGTCCAGAAGTTTAATCTCCAAGAGAAGCAAATCTAGTCCTCATACATGACTCTGAGTCCTGTATATTCTTACTGAATCTTGGTGAGCTTTGTGTATTTCTTCCAGATCTGTGCAGTAATCCAATGTGAGACTTGGAGCTTCCTGTAATAAAGACCACTCACTGCAACTTGTCCCCACAGATAGCAATGGGGCCATATATTGGTGGCAAGGCTGGCCATACTGATGGAACCTACTCTGCTCCAAATTCATCCAGTGTGTGGCACTGTCAGTCCCCCCGTTTGGCAAATGCCAATTTTTGTTGAAGGAGCCCGTCTAATACTCCATCTATGTTGGATGGATGGAAGAATCTGTCAGACTTCTTTAGTTCAGCCTGTAGGCTGAATGAAGGAAATCTATTAGTGTATGGCCAGCCTAACAGGAGTCCCCATTGGCATATTTCCCCTCGCCTCTTGTTCTTGTGACTACTGTAAAATTGCAAACTTCCTGTTGATTTCTATGCAGGTGACAACAGCTACCAGGAAAGAAATGTATTCCCCCCAATGGGGACACATAAAATCCTAACTACACTAATGACGCTCCTAAAGTGAAGCACGTTGAGATGCCCGCAGGAAAGTTGCTTAATCCTCAGATCACGTTCCAAGCCCCCAGGGAACACTCCTGTACCCAGACACAGGCAATACGGAGACCTTGACTTCTACTCCAGCTCAAAGCCAAGGCGACTGGTGATCACTTAATGATCCTCAATTGTTATCCGCTTCAAAGCCATTAAAGGGGAAGTGCGTATTTAATGTATTTTCCGTTTCTAATCCCACCACATGTGACAAATTACTTGCAGCTTTCTCACAGGATTCGTTATAAGAGATCTTATCCTTCAACAAGGAGACGTGGACAGACCAGCGTCCTAATGTCAGGAGATTCCATCTGGGCATTATTATGAGGAATTATCCTCGAAGCCGTTCAACAGATGGACAAATGGAGTCTACAGGACTCTATGATCCGAGTAGTCCCCGCTGCCTTATTAAAACACATTAGGCTAATATATCAAAGCATCCTTGAGTTATGTTCCTTCAAAAGTTATGAAACCTTTCCTCAATTAGTGCAATTACACTTGCCCCATACTAGCTAAAAATCAGGCTTGCAGCCGTGCGTCTCCGTGCCATGTGTAATTCATCTGTATTTAGCAATCTTCCTAGTGTTCCCCTTTAAAAGTGGAATGTCTACTTCAGGGGTCGGCAACCTCGGCACCCCAGCTGTGACAAAGCTAAAGACGTCCCATGAGGGATTGCAAGACACTGACAGCCCCAGGCATGACTCCCAGGGGCAGAAACACAATGGGATTTGTAGTTTTAACACAGCTGCGGTGCCAAAGTTACCTACCCCTGATCTACTTTCTTTCGAAGCCCCACTTGGCGACAAAAGGAAATATGCAAATGATTATTTTCTCTCTGAAACGGTCTACCAGTTATCTGTACTCAACTGAATTTTCATATTACTATGACTTCCCATGAGACAGCAGCGACCAATACAAGCAGAAGACGAAAATAAAAATGTAAAAGGATTTAGAGTCTAAATCTCGCATTGGCAGGACCTCTACTGGAATCACATGACAATTCAGCACCGACGGCCATATAATAAGGTCTCATGTAGGACACACTCCTTTTTTTGAAACGCACATTAAATGCAGGCCATAAACTTCCCATTTACTTTAATGTAGTATCAATGACAGCTCAGAGGCTGCGTTTCATCTGCCTTGTGTTTCTTCGGACGCAGTATGCCCTATTGAAGTGTGTTTGAACTGCAGATCAAATACAGATTGTTCTCACCATGCGCTGGAGCTTTGCATTTGAACACAAAATTTTAGTAGCGATGAGTTCATCTGGAAAAAGCTGCATTTGAGATAAGCTCTTGTGTACAGGAGCCCCACCTAAACAGGGTGAGTGACCCAAAAGCCAACTGCCCTTTATAAAACAATAAACCCCAATGCGTGGCCAATAGGACTTAGATAGCGAATGCAAACTACATCTACAGCAAACAACCAGACAGCAATTTCTTAAGTGTTCTTTAGAATATCTGCCCTCAGAATACTTTGATGTTTCCTTCAGAGAACTTCAGAATGAGAAGAAACTCTGAAGACAATTATGGGTCATTACTGAATTGCTGTTTTCATAAGCCTGCTCCTCCCAATTACAGATGAAATATGAATTCCTAATACTTACTGTCTCTGAACAAGACAATATCAACCAGGATTCCATCCCAACAGAGATCCACCAACAGCTCAAAATCTTTCTATTGAAATAGAAACTATGACCAAAGTGATCAAGGGAGCCCAATGCCAACATTTCGGATCGAAACTATGACCAAACTGATCAAGGGAACCCAATGCCAACATTTCGGATCGAAACTATGACCAAACTGATCAAGGGAGCCCAATGCCAACAATTTGGATCAAAACTATGACCAAACTGATCAAGGGAACCCAATGGCAACATTTCGGATCGAAACTATGACCAAACTGATCAAGGGAGCCCAATGCCAACAATTTGGATCAAAACTATGACCAAACTGATCAAGGGAGCCCAAGACCAACAATTTGGATAGGAACTATGGCCAAACTGTTCAAGAAAACCCAATGCCAACAATTTCGATAGGGTACAGTGTGGTCAAAGTTTCCAACGCAAACAATTTCAATAGAAACGATGACCAAACTGATCTAAGTAACCTACTGCCAACAATTTCGATAGGTTGTCTTGATGAGTTTGGTCATAGTTTCTATTGATATTTTTTCACAAACAAAATAAAAAATTATCAATTTGGTCAAAGTTTCTAACGCAGACAATTTTGATAGAAACCATGACTAGACTGACCAAGGGAACCTATCGTAATTGTTGGTGTTAGACACTCTACAAAAGTGATCAAGAAAACCTAACGCCAACAATATTGATAGAAACCATGACCAAACTGATCAAATTTGCTTTTGTTTAGGGCTTCAACTAAATGATTATTTTCATAAATCGATTAGTTGGATGACTCAATTATTCGGATAAAAAAAAAAATACCATCCTTAAATTAAAATAAAATACACAGATGCAGTGTTACAAACAAAGCTTACTTCAGAATAAAACTGCATGCCCAATTTTTTTGCACTGCACTGGAACGCACGGCATTGCAGTACCATGCGATCACATTGTGGGTGGGAGGAGCGTTTGGGGTGCCATTGAAATGAATGGCACTGCAACGCACCACCCGCAACAGAATTATTAAAATTGTTTTAATAATTGTACTGTAAGCACATGAATAGTTTCAGCCAGGGAATGACAGCTGCCAGTGGCAAGATTCCGCAGACGGCAGCTGAATGTAAATACAGCAGGTAGAGAGCGGGTGCAATAGCCAACCTGCTATTGGCCATTTCAAATTGCAATAGCAAGTTGGCTATTGCACCCACTCACTACTTGCTGTGCCCTCCTCCCAGCATGGAGGAGAGAGCGAGGGGATCAAACCAACTAATCGATAATGAGAATAGTTGACAACTATTTTCCTAATCGATTAGTTGGTTGCAGCCCTACTTTTGATCATGAAAACTTCCAAACGCATCAAGGCAACCCAAAGTGTTGATGGTCACATTGACCAAACTGATCTAGGAAACCTACAACCAATCTTTTGGATAGGTGGAGTTGATCAGTTCCATCATGGTTTCTATCAAAACTGTGTTGGAAACTGACCAAATTGATCAAGGCAACCCAACCCGTCCAATTTCGATGGACAGCTCAACGTGCCCATTGCAACTGGACTGCATGCTTGCTACATTAGAGTATAGATTAGATGATATGTTACAGACCATGTCTATGGTGAACGCAGGTGTTGCCCACACCATTACCTTTCATTTGCACTAAACAAAGCGCAACAAAAAGTTAATGTTTAGCACAATAATGGCCGGAGGTTGTGCAGCTTCTGTTTTCACAATGGAGAGCAAGATGCATTCACTAATGGAGGCTGTCCACTTTGCACAATGCATGTTAGTAAGTAAGGTGAACTAGTGTACACTTGGATACCCAATTACGTGTTTGCAAATTAAAGGAGGACCTTACCCCCCACACTTATTTAAGCTCCAGCACTATAATCCATATAAATCTATCAAGTCACATGGCTTGTATTTTGGCCGAATCCTTTGAATTGACCAAGATTCAAGCCGTGGGTGGCACTCTCAGCCACACCTCATGGACTAAGGCTATGTTCACATTATGTCTGGACCAGAACTGCAATCACAGTGTGTTTTTGCCACATTCAGGTGTTTTTTTGGGGGGAAAGGGGGGGGGGGTTTAGCTTAAAATGGGCTTTCGGGTGCAGGCCAGTGTGTTTCCATGCGTTCCAGACGAGAAAATTAGACATGCGGTATTTTTCTGGCACGGACTGCTCTGGTGTGAACAGAGTCCAGAAATATCAGAGGGATAGATTGGGATGCATTTTGGGTCTAGAAACAATCTGGTCTGGAGATGATCTGATGTGAATGGGCCCTCAATGAGGAAAAAACTAAAACACGCATGTCAGGGCTGGACACACCCCATTTGCGGAGGCATCCGTGGTCGCTTGGCACCTAACCGATACTTGAGGGTAATATCCGGTCAGGTGTGCGATGGGTTTCTTTTGATTACTCCCCTGATGTATGGCCAGCTTTACAACTCAACCCCAGATCCCATTGTCCTGTCCACTCCATGAGCTACAATCCAGCGCAGCCATTTTTTTTTTTATTTTTTTTTTATACGTCAGCAGTGGCTGGCTTTTTTCTCCCAGTGCTTCTCAGAGCCGCCCCACTGATATAAGTCCACACAATAAGTCCACACAAGATCTCACGTGTGCACTTTGGATGCAGCAGCAGTCACCTACGCAGGTGTGAAACCTCTCAACGATTTCTAGCACCTATGGCCCTGCAGCCTTCTGGGGCATGCAACTTGTGTCGCAGGTGCACAAGGGCTATATGACCTTCACCTAGTGCGAGGAATTAGGAAGTATGAACATCCACATGCTGAACACCGATATTTATAAACTGGAAAACAAATGTTTTATAAGCTCTTTGGACGATGTTTGGAGGGGAAGAAAAGGAGCTTGAAATGGTCACTTTAAAGTCCTCGCTCAGACACGCTTCAAAAAACAAATATGGCGGCTGATCCACGTTTTTTACTGCCCACCTTAAAGTCAACATACCGTCCGCTCAGGCTCGTAGGCATGGTGCAAATTTTAAACAGCATGCCGCCTAAGGGAGGTGGTCCCGCTTTCCAAACGTCACAATCAAATGGGACTGAGCCGAAACCGCAGGGGCATGCGGTTGCAGTACAGTATTGCAAGTGAAAATGGCCGTTGGGTAAAAAAAGAAAGCCAATCAGGAAGCGGCAGTCTCAACACTGGGCAGCTATTACTCTACCGCCCTCTAAAAAGCATGGATCCACCGCGGTGGCAGGCCGTGGTTCCTGTCGTCCATCTGAACATACAAAGGATTTTTGCTGGAACACAATTGGTTGGTTGAAGTGAACAAAGCTTCACCTTATTCACCGAGCTCGGTGAACGTACATCTCCCCCTTTAGTAAAAATCAATGCCACTGTCCCTGAAGACCAAAACGCCATCCAAGCGCCGCAGCGCCCACGCTAATTGATCGCCATTCTCAACAGCACACCTCGGAAAGGAGTAATAACAAGGGACAGAGTTAGTCACCCCCCGGCCGTCACTCACAGTGTTATTAGAAGCAATTTAAACTTTCCCCAACAACAGAAAGTAACAAAGACTTTCAGGCGCAGAAGAATTTGAACTTTTACTGGGTCACCTTAAAGCACACGAACGCCCCGAGGGCGACCAAAGAAGAAAAAGAGAGTCCTACTCACCGGATGGGTTTCTTCTGAACCTTCTGGGGGTCTGGCGGAGTGTACGGAATGATCTTCGGCTCAAAGCTCTCGTTGTCCATGTTGGCGGGGACCGAGTTGGGCTTCCGGACCACGCTCACTCCACCCCTGGGGTCGGAGGCCGACTTGGGGCTGCCGGGTAAGCGGGGGCCGCTTCCGCAAGGCTCTTCCACCCATGTGACGCTTAGCAGGCTGAGCGTGAAGCCTAGGGAGATGCCGACCACCACGGGGCCCGCGGGCCGCAGCAAGGACAGAAGCATGGACAGTCTCATAGCCGCCAAGAGATTAGGAGGCTCCAACCAGCACCCGGGGCAAAAAAATGATTGCGTCCTGCCGGCTTTGCTTTTCTGCGGTCACTCCGCCAAACTCATCGCCACCTCGAGGAACGGAAAGAGAGATGGGGGGGAGGGGGTGAGTGAAGGAGAGGACCCGGAGGACGGGTATGAAGAATGTAGAAGGGGTGTAGAATCTAAAAGGGGTGCGTGTAGGGGGATTGGCGACAAGGATGAGGATGATGGGGTATAAAAAATTTAAAAAAAGAGATGAAGCAAAGGACAGTGGGAGTATATCAGAAGAGACCAGAGGAAGGGAAGAAAATGAAAGCTATAAGAG
>NW_017306894.1:490163-507516 GCF_000935625.1 Nanorana parkeri
GCGGGGGGGTTGAGGGGTGAGGATGGGGATGAAGTATATACAATATGTAAGGTAGAAAGTTAGCAGAGGGATGAAGATGAGGGTGGCAGGAGTAAATCAGGAGACCAGAGTGGAAGGGATGAGGGATGAAGGATGAGGATGACAACTGTAAGAGCTTGGGGAGGATGGAGGTGTAGTAGTGGATGGTGGGGTGACCTCTGACTAGAAGAGCAGGATAGAGATGAGAGAGTAGAGATGGCGCACACAGCAGTAGCAGCGCAGTACAACAGATGGCTGTATAGTAGAGGAGGTAGCCTTGATTTTAGCTGGGTACAGGAATGTGGCAGACAAGGAGCAGGCAGCAGCAAGGTTGCAATAGCCCAGGAGGTCAAGGGGCAGACAGCCCAGTGAATAGACTCTAAAAGGAGCAGTCCATGCGGCGGTCTTTTCCTCAGCACTGGCTCAGGCGGTCCCTCAGCCGGACAGTCCCGATGTCTATTTCCCCTCACACGTCCAGGAGCCCGAGTCCCATTCACTCCTCTTTCTTTCTCCTCCTCTGATCGCGGCTCCCAGCAACCGCCTTACGTGTCACCTTTCCGCTCCGCCCCTTCCCGAGTTCTGCCTACGTCATCGCCCCCTTTCCCCGCCCACCCCGGGTCCATGCCGAGGCCTGGAACGCAAAGCCGGGCAGCGTGGGTCAATCTGAGCTCTGGATTGTGATTGGCTGAGGGGGGCGGAGAGGGCGATCTCTTCAATTTGCTCAGTAAAGATCTTAAAATGAGAGATAAAAGCTGATGCAAATCTGTTCCAGATTTTGTCGGCTCCAATTTTGATAAATTCCCCCCAATGTGTTTTACTAAATGGCCTGAAATAATAAACTCCTGGGAAAGGGGGGAGGGTAATTAAAACTGGGGCAGGCAAAATCAGCAGCAGTTGCCTGTAATAACCAATCAGCTCCTCTATTAAGGTTTGAAAATGAAAGATTGAAGCTGGTCGCCATGGGCAACTGCTCCAGATTTTGGTCAAGTTTTCATAAATTCCCCCTACTATGTATAATCATATCTGTCTGTCTATGGATGCAATGGTCTGCGCTTGCCCAGGTTTGCACATGTCCGTCATTTTCAGAAGGGAGAGGTATGCAGCGGCAGCCCGCTTATCTCTGTCAGGCATGCTTTACTGAAGCCAGAGACAAGCCAGGCATTGAGCATTGTCCAGCAAAGTAAACCTAAAGCTGACCATACATGAGCAGATGATGATCGAAAGAAATCTAACAGATTTCTCCATCCATCCCCACGCTGGGCTACTGTATTCTGACGGCCGGAACCCACCGCCATCACGATACCCCAACAGCAGCTGCAGCTGATTGGCTGCATTCACCATCTGACCAACAATTTTCAGCCCGGCTCAGTGGATAGAAGCCGATTGCATAACTGTCCAGCTGTCAATGCCAGGTAATGTTAGAATTTCGATGGTTCCTGTGAATTCTTAGGCTGGCCATACACCAGTTAATTTTCAGAACGTTCATTTAATTATACAAATAGTTAATGGGGTCTTACTGACAATCATTTTTGTACCGCATCGCCGAAAAAAAAATAATCAAAGGAGCGGCATGGAACATTTTTCTCAAACAAGTGGAATTCTACCAGTGAATGTGGTTCTTGTTCGGGAAACTTCACTTGCAAAATCGAATGTTGTTACCCACCAATTTAATGGCTCCCAAAACAGCATGCCAATTGTCAACGCTGGCAGTGTGCTTATCTCAGCTCTCAACCAAACTTTCATGCCCTTATAGGACTGGTGTTCTAGCTCACCAATGTGCAGCACCATGGCAACTGCAATCCAAATAGTGTCCAAGATGGCACCTTTCTTGGCTGTAAGGGATAGAGTATTGTCGTTCCAAAATCGAATGTAAAAGAGGAACGTTACCCACCAATTTAATGGCTCCCAAAACAGCATGCCAACTGCCAAGGTTGTCAGTGTGCTTATATCAGCTCTCAACCAAACTTTCAATGTGCAGCATCATGGCAACTGCAGTCCAATTAGGGACCAAGATGGCACCTTTCTTGGCTGTAAGGGATGGAGTGTTGTAGTTCCAAAATCGAATGTAAAAGAGGAACGTTACCCACCAATTTAATGGCTCCCAAAATAGCATGTCAACTGTCATGTTTGGCAGTGTGCTTATATCAGCTCTCAACCAAACTTTCAATGTGCAGCACCATGGCAACTGCAATCCAAATAGAGGCCAAGATGGCACCTTTCGTGGCTATAAGGTATTGCGGGTTGTACTTCCCACATCGAAAGTTAAAGAGGAACGTTACCCACCAAATTAATGGCTTCCAAAACAGCATGCCAACTGTCAAGGTTGGCAGTGTGCTTATTTCAGCTCTCAACCAAACTTTCATGCCTTTAAATGGCTGGTGTTATAGCTCACCACATATGCAACACCGTGGCAACTGCAGTCCAAATAGAGGCTAAGATGGCACCTTGCTTGGCTGTAAGAGATGGTGGGTTGTAGTTATGCTTTAAAATCAAATGAAAGTTCTAGTGATATTCATCAAAGTCTCTGATGGTTTATCAAATATTGCTACCAGATTTTTTTGTATGAATCTTAGTAGAAAAATCTATGTGCACATCCAGTATAAATACGTAATATTGTCTTTTTAGGGAGATTAGAGATCCCCCCGAGTCAATCAAGAGCTAGTATGTCTGAAGGTCCCACACACCTCGCGTTAATCGTACGGTAATCGCGGGATATCCCGCGATCGTACGATTATCGTAAGGTGTGTGGAAGCTGTGCGACCTCTACTACTGTAAGGTCGCACGACTTTTAACTTACGAACATGTTTGAAAACCCGCCGGGGATCGTACGATGTTCGGAGGGTGTGTAGCATGTTCGTACGATAAAAGCCAGACGGGCCGGTGTGCGCAAGCGCACACTGCCCCGTTCGGCATTGCGGTCATCGGAAGCCCGCCCCTCAGGGGGGCGCGGCTTGCGATCATCGCAAGTACGATCTGCCTATGCAAGATAGGCAGATCGTACGTTTTTTTAAGTACCTTACAACCATCGCAAGACAAAAGTCTTGCGATGGTTGTAAGGTGTGTGCCCAGCCTGAGCCCCGCTGACCTCCAAGACATCCCAGTGAATCCAATTAGCACTTGCATTGTTTACTCTGGGCAGTCCCCAGTGCGGGGAGGGGGCCCTTTGTTTACTATCTGCACAGACAAAAAGTCTGATCTAAATGGGTGACATTGATGATAATAACATACGCCCGCTGTTCACGTGCTAATCACTGTCTATCATGCATAATCCCATTCATTAGGTGCTCTTCGCTGGCTAACTATGGTGCTACGGGGGGGGGGAGGGGGACGGGACCTAGTAGAGATCAAATTTACCTAATCTCCCCCGTCTTTTATCTGCTACGCAAACAGAGCAAACTACATTTAGGAGACAGACTTTGCATCTGAAGAGTAGATCACCAGCCTTGGGGTTCTGAATGGAAAACAATACAGCTTTACAGATAGTATTTGAAGTGCAGGTGAAGGCAAAAACTTTTTTTTTCTAGTGTTGGAGAAGATTTAGAACAGGGGTAGGCAACCTCGGCCCTACAGCTGTGGTGAACTACAAAGTCCATCATGCATCTGCCTCTGGGAGTCATGCCTGTGGCTGTCAGAGGCTTGTAATGCCTTGTGGGACTTGTAGTTCCACAACAGCTAGAGTGCTGAGGTTGCCTACAGCTGAATTAGAAATTCTGTTGCCAGGGCCGTCCCTTCCTTTTTTGCCCCCAGGAGAAGGGGGCCGAGCTGTCACCCGGACGGGAGGGCACAGGCGGCCTAGCTGTTAAGGGGGGTAGTCGGTTCTGTTTGTTACCTGTGATGTCGCCAACCCCTCCCCCAATAAGAGTCTACTGCCTAGTCTGTTGAGTTCTTGCTGCTATCCGGGGCTTTGTTAGAGAGATTTGCACTCACTTCCTGTCCTGCTGACCTGACAGGAAATTAAAGGAAATCAGCAAAAGTGGCACAGACAGATATACAAATCTGACAGGGCTCTAGCCATCCCCTTCTCTACGAAAATGTTTAATTCTATCTGTGTTGCTGTTGGAGACGAGAGTTCTGCTCACTTCCTGCCTGCTAAAATGTTGTCAGAAGGATAGGAAGTGGGGGCAAAGCTCTCCAACGCAGCCCTGGGCTGGAGTATAAACCTGACAGGGGTTCTGATTCTTCCCCATGATATCCAAAACCAGAAAAATATTGTGCATTTATTATTGGAGGCCATTTTGGATTATTTTGGAGCCAGTAAAGTATTGCAACTGCGATCAGTAGAACGTGGGTGCAATACTCTGGCTCCTGCAGACTCTTCCTCCCATCCATACTGTACCTCAGAACGGACATTCAGTAACATGGACGGACGAACAATGAAAGGACTACAAATGTGGTTACCTCACTGCCCTTGTATTACATTTAGAACTACAAATCCCTCTACCGCCGGTGACTGATAGGACTTGTAGTTTCTCCATTCACAGATCCTGCCATTGGATGATGTGGCTGTGGAGTGGAAGCACATCAGGCATGCCAGATTTTTAAAAATGTCAGATGCCTGCAAGGAGAAGAATCCTTCAATTCAGGTAAGTGGTGGGGAAGTGATGTTTGGGTTGGGGTTGCCGATGGTGCCATGCTTCATCCTATATTCTTAAAGGAGAACTATGGGTCAGTGTTTTCCCCCATAGTTCTCCTTAGGGTAACGGGAGGACACAAACTAGCGTGCTCCCGTTACCCTAAGCTCAGTATACCGCGAGCTACAGCTCGCGGTATACTGAGACGCCGCAGCCGGAGCGGATCCCGACATCGACGTCGAGATCCGCCCAGCTGTGTGAGTGACAGCTGGCTCTGCCTATCTAGAGGCAGAGCCAGCTGTACCCGCCCCCTCCCCCGTCCGTTCCGCCAGTCAGCGCTGGCAGATCGGAGCAAGGAGAGGGGAATCCAGCCCCTCCCCCTGTCACGGCAGAGAGCCGTGACAAGATCGAGAGGTGAGCGAACCCGGTATGTGTTCGCTCACCACCCGATCTACTGAGCCGACCTGTGACAGTCTCATTGTCACAGGTCGGCTAGAACTATGAGGTGAGTGAAAATCACTAATCTCATAGTTCTCCTTTAATATGAGTGTGACATGTAACATGGTATTTAAAGTGAACTCAGGCTCCAGACATGTTTTCTTGAAGAGCCTTTTATCTGGCATATTGTTCTCCATTATCAGTAAATGTAGATCTGAAGATCCCCCGCAGTGTCTTTTGATAACCTTGTTCACCCATTGTCCCATACCATGTACCAGAGGGAAAATCTATTTGAAATGTTAATAGTATTTTTTTTTCTAAAACAAAACAAAACTGGACATACAGAAAATAAGACTAGAAGACAGTTTTATTGGTTCTCTTATTCTGTTGGCTAAATAATCACATAATAGACACCTAAAAAATCATCTTATGCCCAGATAGCAAGCAATTGAGCTGCAAGTTTGAAAATGACTTGCTAAACTATTGCAGACTTGCCAAGCTTCACAATTTTGCAACACAATTATATCCGCCATCCGCGGTCATTGCGACCACCCACAAATGCGTATGGGAGTTCCGGTAAGGAGTGATATTTGGATACTCGACTAGAGGAAGCCACGACCAGTGTCAGAGCGGGGAAGATGTCTGCGGTTGTGTTTGTCACCCGATGCGGAGTTTGCAAACGGATGCAAAATGTTGCCGAACTTCCTGTTCGCGAACCAAATTGTTCACAATCTGAAGCGTTCGTGAACCGAGGTACCCCTGTATATATATTATTATTATACAGGATTTATATAGCGCCAACAGTTTGCACAGCGCTTTACAATATAAGACCCCATTCACACCTAGCGACATACCTTTTGCAGCGGATCCGCACGGCCGGGATAGCGCGACTTTCGGGGCGACGTTCCAGCGACGATCCAGCGACGGTAGCGCGACCTTCCCCGTCGGGCTCCATAGAAAAAAAGCAAAATCCGCCGAAAAAAGGGTCCGGTAGAAGCGACTTGCGACCGCGACGAGCGACGAGCGACATGGAGTTAAGACAGCTCCATTGAATAACATTGGCCGGCGACTTCTCGCGATATCGCGCGGCAAAAATGCGCGACAATTCACTATATGTGAACGGGGCCCTAGGAAGACATTACAATCACAATACAATTCAAGACAAGATGGTAAGGAGGGCCCTGTCTGTGAGGGCTCACAATCTAAAAGGGGAGGGGCCAGTGATACATGAGGAGGGAGCTGTGTGGGCATGAATTGTTTGAGAACATGATGGTTGAGTGATTAGGTTTAGATGGGATAGAAGTAGTAGCATTGTTGTTATTAGTAGTAGTAATAGTAATTGTAAAAGTAGCATTGTTATTATTATTAGTAGTAGTGCCGTAGTAGTATTTAGGGTTTATATTGTTACATTTTTATTGTGTTTGTATTGTACGGGGTTTACATTGTACAGGGTTTATATAGTGTCAACAGTTTATACACCACACAAACACTTCAGGACAAAAAGGGTTAAGCTGGCCATACACTGCTCAAATTTCATCCAATTACAGATGAATCAGCCCAAATTTGAGCCATGTGTGGCTTTGTCAGAATAAAAGTCAACTTTCTGTATAACTTGTGTTCGGGGAGCCGATCCTTTTGTATCCTTTGCAGAATTTTTGCATTTGTTTCTCAGATATGACGGAACATAATGCCACAATCCCTTTCTGCTTTTGAAGCTGACATCTGCATGTTCTTGAGCTCAGCCCTCAGGACTACATCTCCCTTCAGTCCTTGCAGGAGAACTACGGCATTAGCCAGAGTGGCAGGGACTACATTTCCCAGACTCCCCTAGGGGGGTGCAAACCCAGGAAGCTGCAGGGTAGGTGAGAATACATGTTTCTGACCACGTTTTGCTTACCCAGTACTAAATATCTAACATAATACAGTCTTTATTTAGCAACAGACTGGCTTATCATATGTGTCTGAGATTAGTAGGGCATGCTGGGACTTGGAGTCCCATGGGTGCCGAAGGACAAGAGATAGCAAAAGGCTGAAGTATCATTGTAGAGAGTAATAGGCTGGCTGACCAGCATCGGTTCTCCCCTAGGGCAGAGACTGATGTGACGGCTTGTAGACTGGTTGTCACAGCCATGCAATGCCTCTTGGGACTTGTAGTTCCACAACAGCTAGAGTGCCAAGGTTGCCTACCCTTACTATAGACCTAGGAGGGCATTTTGGAAGTGCAGACACAATCCAATCCTGATAAAGCAGGTATAGGCAACTTCGGCACTCCAGCTGTGGTGACACTAAAAATCCCATCATGCTTCTGCCTCTCGGAGTCATGCCTGTGTCTGTCAGAGTCTTGCAATGCCTCATGGGACTTGTAGTTTCACAACAGCTGAAGTTGCCAACCCCTCGCCTAGGTACTTGTAGCCTGGGAAGCATCGAGAAGGGAAAAGTCTGGCGAGACTGTCATCCTCAGGGCCGAGCAACAGGTTTCTCGGAGAGCTGAACTCCAGGGAAATCTACCCTTGCATAGGGGCTTCCCCCTCCCACGCCTCCCATGCAAGGGTTAAATGCTCCTTTTTGTAAATGTAAAAAAAAGATGTGTAGTCCCCATCAAAATAAATACCAGAGCCTCATCTTGGATAGAGAAATAGTATTATTTATTTATTACAGGTATTTATAAAGCGCCAACAGTTTACGCAGCACTTTACACATTCACATCAGTCCCTGTCCTCAAGTAGCTTACACTCTAAGGTCCCTATATCACATGCATACATACAGGGCCAATTTAGACAGAAGCCAATTAGCCTACTAGCATGTCCTCCTTGTAATTTGGGGAAAACCGGGGTACCCGGAGGAAACCCACACAAGCACAGGGAGGACATGCAAACTCCATGCAGATGGCGTCCTGACCGGGATTTGAACCGGGGATCGTCAGTGCTGCAAGGCACCCCCCCCCTTCACAGGAGAGCAGCAGGTCTAGACAGGGGCAGACTTCTGTCCTCCACTTGCAGCGTGGAAATGCACAATGCTGTATGATAATTTCACACCACCGTGGTTGAGAAAGTCTGGCTTTAGGGTACCATTAAAAAGCAGAGTTACTTACCTTATCCCTTTCTCCTGCAGGCTCCTCCTCTTGGTGCGACCAGTCCCCTAAAGCTGCTCTTCATCACCCCATCTGTTATTCGCACTCTGACATCATCATATAAAATGCTGTCCTGCAATGTAAGTGAGGACACCCACAACCCGGAGTGTTAGAGGGAAGAGGAGAGCGCAGGATGCTGGGAGAGAGGGAGTAGGTATGTAAAACTGCTTTTTAATGGTACTCTAGATATAAACAAGCATTGAACCCTTGCAGTGCAGAAGAAGCCCCATTGCAAGGGCAGTTTTTACATTTCCCTGGAGTTCAACTTGAATCACCCCCCCCAAGGGGTTTTGCAGGCCGTCGGAGGATGGGGTGCTCGTGTTGCTCGCTGAGGGGAGGTGGGTTGGTGGGTCATCTCACCGGCAACCCATCCAGCTCACTAACATCACTGGTTGCCAGGAACTAGGCGGGATGCCAGCCAGTTTGTCCCCCCCAGCTACTGGCAATCAGTGACATCACTGGTTGCCGGGAGCTAAGCGGCACACACTGGCTGGCGTCCCGCCTAGCTCCTGGCCACTAGTAAAGTCAGTGAGCTGGGTGGGATGCTCTTAGCTTTTAGCAACCTGGGTCGCTCTGGCCTGAAAGGGGGCAGCAAACATTGTTGTGCAGCAGAACAGCCATCATGCCACTCTGCCTGCTGCCCCCTACAGTGCCCCACCCCCCCCCTCACATACCCAAAGAGATTTCAGCTGATGCAACAGCCTCAGACTGCCTCATTTTAGGGATGGCCCGAACTGGGCCAATCAGCACTTTCGTAGAGTGATTCCATAGCCCTGTCTAAACTAAGACTTTGCCAACTCATAAGTTACACAGGGTTTTCCTTTCACTCTCATTGGCTGAACAGAGTGGCATGGGAGCAAATGAAAGTGAGGGAAGGAGGCTTTTAAAGCATATCTAAAGCCTAAAGAAAACAAATAAGGAAAGTGCAGTGTAAGGGTAAAGCTTCAGAACTGTGCCTCTAGTTTGTTAAAGATTCACCCCAAAGTACCTTTCGAAAATGCTTTTTTTTAGGTAGTCACATGACTGCTTTCTTCTCTCTGACCTTCAGCCAAAAAAAAGAGGCTTTAGGTGGGAAGAAGCTGTAGCCTGAGTGCCATTTGGAGTGACAGCTCCCCTGATATGTGCAGAAACGCTGTGGGCAACCGCAGCCTACTGTACAGTACTCCTAAGCAGGGTTGCACAATGAAGGGTGACAACATGACAACACCACTGCTGCTTTGGTAGTTGTTGGGTGAACGTTGTCACCCTTTAACAGAAAGTCACATGACATGCCAAGTAGTAGGATCATCACGTCATATTTATAAACATGGTAGGAAAACGATAAAGTAGGTATGCTTTCCTTAATTAGGGGAACATGAGCATTGATATATATAAAAAGGAATTTTACCCATACTTCAAAATGACAACAAAGGCACCTTTAGAAATGTTTAGTGATGGCAATCTACAAACAGATACCTATAGATAAGTGCCGGCTTTTTATTATTTGCATACCTTATTTTTCTTTTCCTCCCCATTCCCCATATTTTTCTTTCTTTTCTTTTTCTTTTCCTCCCCATTCTTCTCACAGTGGCCATTTTTACTAAGGGCAGGTTACTAGATCTTCCTTTATTTCCTGGAACTCTGGCACATGTGACTAGGACATGTGACCATGCACATCATCTCAGGGAAGTCAAATGCCTTTCCCTGAGATTACCGATGAGATTTCCCAGCAATGCCATGCTGGATGTAACCTTCCCAGGATGCAACGCTTGGGCACAGATTACACCACTAATGCCCAAGAGGACCAGTAAGTGGAAAAATAATAATTGTAAATAAAAGAAAAATATGTGTGCTTAACAAATGATTGTAAGATGATTTCATATCAGCATTGCGGAGCTGCATGCTGAGGTGATTTTTAGGGAAAGGGAGTAAAGGTCCGCTTTCATTTTTGGTTATGGGTTTACATACACTTTAAAGGGTTATTAAACCCTCGCATGTTTTTGCATATATCTACTGTTAGCAAGCAGTATATATGCAAAACGATAAAAAAACTTTCAAAGGGTTAATACTTACCAGTGTCTCCGCCTCGCACTCCCGTTTGAACACATGAAAATTTCTCGGGTGGCTGCAAAGGATCTTGGGGCGGGCGCATGCGCAGTTCAGATGTTTGGCCGGGAGACGAGGAGAGACACAAGGTAAGTCTATGGAGCAGCGTGCACCCGCACAGACACAGTGTCACATGAGAGAAGAGGAGGACAGAGGAGTCAGTGCTGGATCAGAGACCCGCACCAGCGCTGGAGGTACAGCTAAAAACTCCTGGAAAGAAGAAGAAGATCGGATTAAGAGGCATCATTTAAGGTAAGTCCTTACATTAGATAGCACTGTGTGGGGGGGAGGGGGGGGACTTTTGCCCCTTTTTTTTTGCATATATCTACTGCTAGCAAGCAGTAGATATACTGTATGCAAAAAGTTTTTTAAAAAACAAAACGCCTTCAAAGCGGTTTAAACTTACCGCTGTCTTCGCTGCGCACTCCCGTCTGAAAATCCAAAACTGCTTGGGCGGCCACAAAGCATCTTGGGGCAGGCGCATGCAGAGTTCGGATTTTTGGCCGGGAGACGAGGAGAGACGCAAGGTAAATCTATGGACGCGTGCACCTGCATGCAGACATCTTGGGACAGGAAGTGCCAGCAAGGACAGAGGAGTCGGCGCTGGATCGGAGACCCGCCGCAGCGCTGGAGAGAGGGCTGAAAAGGACAGGAAAGAATAAGAAGATCGGACTAAGAGACATCATGTAAGGTAAGTGCTGACAGTGCTGACATTAACATTGGGGGGGGGGGGGATTCTTTTTTACTTTAATGTCACTTTAACCTTATCAAAGAGGAGCACAGGAACGTCTTTTCTGGCTAATAAAGTGAAGCAGAGCAGAAGGTATTTGCATATCTTACTTCCATCACGGAACCAAAAAGAATAAGGGTCAGGGAAGTATCTCTGGAATCCCAGTTGGCTTTGTGTTGCAGAGACATCCGGTATTAATGTGTCAAAGAGTTTAGTTTGGAGATTTCACAACTTCAGCAAACGTTCCTTTATTGTACTAATATACCATATAACACATTGCGTGTCTAAGCTAAAAAAACACATTTTATGGTGTCTTAGTACAAAAAAGGACCTTTTCTCCTGAAGTTGCGAAATCTCCTGACTAATCTCTTGGACGCATTAACCTTGGGCACCTTTACAACACAAAGCCGAGTGGGATTCTCAAGAAACTTCCATGACAATTTGATTAACCGTCCCATCCCAGGGAGGTTTGGTCCCCCAATACCACCATGAAAGTGATAATAAAGTCAAAATGTTTTTAAGCTACTTTATAGGCTCCTTGATGTTTAAAAGTTCTAGCTTCCTGCAGAATCAGCTGGTCCCCTGAGCACTGGTCCCGATATCCTGTTTTAGGGTGGCTCCTTTCCCTTACAGTGTCCTAAGGAGCCACCAGGGGTGTCCCAAGGCCGGGTGTCACCCGGAGCAGAGACCGGGTCACACTCTGCCGTGACGTCATCGCAAATGCACGTGACGTCACGACACGCATGCGCGATGACATCATCGTGCATGCGCAGCTATCTTTTTGACGTCTGCCGGCGGCCATCTTGATGATGGACATCGGCAGGGAGAGGAGGGGACATTCTCCCGGCGTTATAAGGTTCCCTTCTCTCTCCTGAAACTGTTGGGCTCTCGGTCCGTGACCAAGTGCCCGACTTTTCAGAGGGGGTGACACCAAAATGACTGTCAGTCATTTTGGTGTTACCGCTGCAATGGTGTCACCCAGGTGTGGGCCGCACCCCCCTAGTAACGCCACTGAGAGCCACCCTTGTGTGTGCTAGTAAGCTGTGCGTGTCTACACAAACACACAGCCACAGCAAGACAATCTACCCCCCGTCCCCTTCGTGCTCCCCCCACTCTTCCTTCCCCTCTTCTCTAAGCTAGTTGGAGACTGTGCTGTCCTGTGTGATCTTGTACTGGACTGGAAGTTTCAGGGAAGCTGAGCTGAGAGAGTTGGAGTCACCTGTTTGGAAACATGACGTCAGCAAGTGCTTGGGCAAAATTTGAAGAAGTACTTTTCTGGGCAATATATACTTGAATACTACTTGAAGGGTAAAGGTCTACGTGGAGACAGACACATCCTCCTCAATCGTGGCCACACCACACCACACCACACCAATGGTTTATAGCTACAGATGGGAGTGATCTGCACTTTTTTCCACCAACATATTGCTAACTTTGACAACCTCCATGGGGGCCCAGGGGCCGTACAATGGAAAACGTGCCCATATTTCGTCTTCCAAAGGTGCTGTGTACAGCCGCCGATAAAAATCGATGGCTATACACAGCTGTAGGCGAGTATACGCTGGTCCTTCCATAAATATGTGTATGCATACAGACATACAACCCCAAACCCAGACAATCTTTACTCATGTGCGAGTTTATGCAAGTACCAATGTATACACGCTTACAGCCGTAAGCCCCAGGGGTCCAGATGCATGAGCACTGAGAGTTATAACAACACTATTTTGGGCTCTCCTGTCTTTCTCCACCTTCAATGCATTTTTCTCTTCACTATTTTTTTTCCGATAGCAAAAAAACAACTATGGAAAAAATAAGGTGTCTAGTTTTCATTTTAGGACAGTGGGCGGAGCCATGCAAATCATTTATTTATTTCCCTGCAGCCAAAGCCCTGCATCTGTCCTTCCTGATCCCGGGAGGGACAGGTGCTATGTGTGATTGCACGCAGCAGCCTATTCTTCCCTATGGAAGGATGCGGCCCTACGCTGTGACATGCACACCTGAACTGCACATCCGTGTTGGTAAGGGTGTCCGCACTTGAACGCAGACAGGATGCATCGGATGTGCAGTTCGGGTGTGCGTGTCACAGCGTACGGCCACGTCCTCTCATAGGTAAGAACAGGCTGCTGCGCGCAATCACACACAGCACCTGTCCCTCCGGGGATAGGCCCGTTTACGGACGTGTACGCCACGCGTGAATGAGGCCTAAACGTCCAGAAACGCTGGTTCAGAGCACAGATGTGGTCTAATATTATAGAGCCATTTATTTCAAACTGCATAAAGCTGTTTCAGGCTAGTTGGCCATCACCAGAAAGCCCCTCACTTGATCCGTGAGAAATACAGGTAGAGCCTTTTTTTTAAATGCAAGGTGTTTGTATGCCTCACTTCTATAACAGATCCAAAAATATATTTTTTCCTCATTTTAGAATAGTGGTTGGAGCCACGCTTGGCTATTAAATGTAATAATGGCCAACTTACAGTGTGTTCCTTTAAGGTGGCCATACACTGTGCGAATTTTGGCCGGTTCTTGAGGAAGTTTGGCTACCCCTGGTCTATGGCTTTAATACTCTCATGACTTGGGAGAAGCCTGCAGATTAGAAGAGCGAATGTCTGATCTGTTTGTCCGTTGTAGGTCAGTGGTTTAGGCAACCGGCACTTCCAGAAGGAGAGCGATGGATGCCTCCATATTATTGCAAAGTGATAACGTTTTTTGAAAGGGCAAAGGACAGGTTCACTTTAAGGGGTGTCTTTGTTACCTTTATGGAGTTAAAGTAGAGCAAAATTAGTGACATGATTCGGGGCTCACCTTCGCTTCATGCCCAGCATCAGTTTTTGGGCAGGCTTCAATGACGCTAATGGTACAAAGTTGTGACGTGAGGGCCATTCCATGGGCCCACACTCAGACATCACAACTAGATAGCGCCTCCCGGCCGGCTGGGAGCTAAACATTTTCTCCCGAAATATTTTTTCCCGATACATTTTCTCCCGAAACATTTTCTCCCGAAACATTTTCTCCTAGAAAGGTTTACTCTGCTATATCTAGCAGAGTAAACCTTTCCCTGTGATCTCTTTTTTTTTTTCTGACATCAGGGCCGTCGGCCGCTGTCAGTCACAGAAAAAAAAAAAAAAATCAGCATAGGAATGCATAGCTAGATTGCTATTGGCTATTTCACTTTGCAATAGGCTATTGGGTCAATCAGCAGAGGGGGACCTGAAGTTCTCCATCAGGTCCTTTTCTAGAGATTGACAGCAGCAAAGGGCGGTTGCAATAGCCAGCTTGCTATTGGATATTGCAAATTGAAATAGCCAATAGCAATCTAGCTATGCATTCCTATGCTGGGTTTTTTTTAAAATTATTATTCTGACGGCAGTAGCTGTCAGAATACTAAAAAAGAAAAAATAGCAGATAGCAAAGAAGCTACTGCTACCCGTGCTATCTGCCATCATTTCAGGGAGGGGCACCTCCCTGAAATGAGAAGGGCACCTCCCTGAAATTGCTTTTTTCAGGTTGGGATCCCTGCACACTGCGCGAAGACTCTAAGTACAGCAAGTGTGTCCATGAGTGCCTGGGCTCCCAGGAAGAAAATAGATGAGGTTGGGGATTCTTCAACCTAAATGTGGGTTGGTGACCACTGCCAAGAAGGATACAGAGAGTAGTGCTGGAGTGTGGAAAAGGTAAGTACGGCAAAAATATATTAAATATAAAACAAAACAAAGCTGGAGATGGGCTTCAAGGTGGGCTCCTAAAGCATTTAAAAGGAAAATTGCTTCAAGAATGGCTTTTCTTGCAGGAATGACCCTGTAGAGCTGGCCATACACTGCTCAAATGAATGCCCTCCCGAATACTGACTGCAGCCAATTAACTGCACATTCTGTTTTTGTATTGAGCAGCCGCTGCTCTAGCTACCAGTGGGGATTCCACCATCAGCACTGTTTATCAGGGATGGGGGGAATCAATGGATTTCACTCGTTCAGTCCAGGGGGCTGAACAAAATATTATGTGCATATGGCCAGCTTCAGTCGCTTCTACGATAAAAGCTCATCCTATGCTTGGCAGCAATATTTCTTCTTAGTTGCACATGTGCAGCTCGTTGTGCAGTCTCAGCATGCCTTGACACCAAGATGAATGAACTCCTGGGACTTGGGTCATCCTGTGCCCAGCCAATCAAGATGGCAGAAGATTTAAAATGTGGAAGAAGACTGGATTGCAGCAGGGGTGACGAAGGGCTGAGGGAGCTTGCTGCTGAGGGAGGCGCTTTGGCAGGCAAGTCGGTCATAATATTCAAATATGCTGCGCATGCTTGCACACTATGGTAGGGTTGCCACCTTTTCATCAAGCGAAACCCGAACGCTCTAGAGACGTGCAGACGATTTTTGGGGAAAATTAGTCGTGGCTTATTCATATCTAAATAGGTAAATATGCAAATATTACAGGTGAGACTATTTTCAGTGGGGGGCCAGTAGCCCCTTTCTTCATTTTGGTTGCCCCTGTCTGCCTGACATCTTGTGTCTGGGTTTCTGCTGCCATGAAACCCGAACAGAGCATTAAAAACCCGAACTGTCCGGGTGAATCCTGGACAGGTGGCAACCCTACACTATGGTAAAAGCCCTGGGGGCCCTCAGCGGAGTTTAGTTCTGCTTTAAAGAGGTCCATTTAATCTTACCACCGCATCACTGCATTGAAGGGTCAGTGGCTGTGCCGGTGTTTGAGGGCGCTCCTGCTTTGCCGGATTTTAGTCCATCCAAGTCTTGGTTGGCTAACTCATTTCAAGGCTCTTGTGCCACTCTCCGCTCCATACGGCCAGCCATGGGCAACACTGGATTTTGTTGAGTCATTTTCGTTTCAGGGCAGTCAACACTGTTCAACTTAGGAAGAAATAATAGATCATATCTCATTACATCCATAAATTACGATGAAGCAGGGTCAGAGTGCGGTCATATAATAGTTTATGGAGCTGTATACTGTAACCGGCAAATTGATAAGAACTGGAAAATGGGGACAAGTCAGCAGCTTTAAAAAAAAAAAAAGACAGATTTTATTGACCACTACTTTCCTCATATCAGGTAAACACTTCAATATTTGCAAGCTAAGCAACCGATTACAACTTCTAATGCAGAAATCAGGGCGTGTAACGATCAATGGGAATCTGTACACTGTTGTAAATTTTCCAAAACAAACATATTTCACAATTCACAGAAATTGGTTGATATTCTTATGGTGCGTGGCGCCTGCTGGCTGGACATAAGTCGATTACTCAATTGCCGGGCTGAAATTTCTCACATGAACAGTGACTGCAGCCAGTTATCTACCAGTCATGGTTCATGTATTCTGACGGCGGCGGGTGCCCGCTGTCAGAATACAATGGCTGCAGCTGGAGATTCATCCATCAACGTTGTTTAACGTGGATGGAGAAATCCATTCGATCTTTTTCGTTCAGCCCGTAGGCTGAATGATGAAAAATCTAATAGTGTGTGGCCAGATACCGCTGGATACCTGCTGCTATTAGCTGTATTAGGCAGGAAATATTGTTCTGTGCACCCCTCTGACATAGTTTCTTGTTGTTACTGCAGCCCTGAGCTGCTGGCTAGAGATGAAACTGGCCTTGGTGTGAACTTAATTCATTTGAATTCGCCAAAGCCCGCTCAAAACTATAACCCGCCACCCCCTTCCGAACCAGTCTGTGGCAGCAGTTGTGGCGAGGGGTTTTAAATGCCCCTTTGTGATGTTTAGCTGTTAGGAATGCCACCTCCCCGCAACTGATTGGGTCAGGAGTTGGGGATGGCAGTCAGAGTTTTGAGCAGGCTTGGGCGAACTCTGGCACATGGAGTTTTACCAAGCCCAGCTTCTTCTCAACTGCTGACAACATGGCTAAACCCTCTTGAGTGCTATGGCAGTGCCCCAGCAGTCTGCTTCCATGACCAGTAAGGGCACTTTCACTGGTCAAGGGAATGGCAGCTGGCAAGGCTTTGCCTTAAAGTCTAAGGGGATGAATAACCAAGCCAAAGGGAAGGGAGCCGAACGTCGTTTAGCTATTCACTTTAGCCGAGTATGGCTGGTTTCAGCTCTATATTGGCTGGCTTTGGCTCCCTTCAGTTCAGCCGAGCATGCTAAGCATGAGCCGAAGTGAAGAACCGACAACATCTGGATCGGCTGAGCCGAACGCCCAGCAGTTCACACGCTGCCGTTCACCCCTATACTCAAAGGGGCCAAACGGCATTGAGTGAATAGCCGAATGCCGCCAATCGGCATTCGACTCGGGTATTCTATTTGCTACCTCAGAGGTAGTGAGCAGAATAAAAAATTTAAAGAAAAGAAAAAAAAAACCCAGCGTGGGGTCCCCCTCCCGATTCATACCAGACCCTTTAGGAAAGTTAGGAGGGACC
>NW_017306894.1:507627-536843 GCF_000935625.1 Nanorana parkeri
AGCTTCGGCTGTGTCTTCTGCTCAGCCAGGACAAAGCATATGCGCTCAGCTCGGCTGCCAAAATGAGCCGCAGGAGTAGCCAAAGTTACGTCTATATTCTTCGGCTCCTTTGTGAATAAGCCTTTAAGTAAATGTCAGAACCCAGTGAACCTATTTCAGAGAAGGGCAAATACAAGGAATTCACAACGTCCCCAAAATGTGGCTGGTGACCCGTGCGGTTGTCTCCAGTTTTTTATCACATAAACACAGCTCCCCTGATAAGGAATATTTAATCTTAAAATCATCCTTATCTTATCTTTGTATCAAAGCCTAGCAATTGTCTGATATGGAAGTGTTTGCTCATGCAAAGTCGCAGCCAGCCGATGTCCGGGGACACACAGCGCCCCCTGCTGGGCATAGGAGATCCTGATATCTGACTCCTCAAGCGTATGTAAAGCCTAACAATGAACTTCTTTCATTTGCTCCCTTACGGTCTGTTACCACAGAACGTGTTTTGTTATATCTGTTCGATAAGTACAGAGAGATGCCTGTTGATCCTGCCAGAAATCTGGTGCTGTCCAGTTCCCTTTGCAATCTTATCTCAAACAATGAGATCATTATGGAGATGGAGAGAGGGGAGGCATTCTGTAGTCCTAACACACTGACCATATACAAGGGTGACAACACTGCTTCTCCATAGGTACAGTGAGTGTTGTCATCCTAGGACAGGAAGTGTGTTACTGGCAGGATCATTGGCCGAAAATAAAGGGGATTAAAGAATACAAATGCAGCCACCACGTCTAAGGTTAGGCTGGTGATCTGCAATGTATTACATTTTTGTGCATGGGTATGCTGTAGGCAAGCTTGTGCTTCACCCATGCATGGCAAAGCTGAAGGTTTTCTATCTTGCCCCCCAACCCCGCAGCACATACTTCCCTTTTCTTTACTTACCTGCAGCTCTGTTAGGGAAGAGGAACTGCAGTCTTTTTGCCATGTGAATGTGCATGGCAGTGAAGCAAGAGAAAGAAAGGTCAGTGGTTGCAGTATGCATGCACAGCCATCCACCACTCAATGTCTGCAGAAACCAGAAATGAGGCCGTTACTTTGGGCAGCACAGTGACATAGTGGTTAGTACTTCTGCCTTGCAGCACTGGGGGTCCCAAGTCAAATCCCAGCCAGGACACTATCTGCAAGGAGTTTGCATGTCACTGTCCTTGTGTGGGTTTCCTCCATGCACTCCGGTTTCATCCCACACTCCAAAGGCATGTTGGAAGCTTAATTGGCTCTGGTCTAAATCGGCCCTGTGTGCATGTGAGATAGAGACCTTAGACTGAAAACTGGCAGGCGGCTGTACATAGCTTCCTGAAAACATCACATCATCCTGCCTCAGTACTCCTCTTAAGAGCCCTCAGCCCTGATGCAAGCAGTGGACTTGCTCTTGTAAGGGAGCTATGCAAATATCATAATGCCTTGCTGGGTCAGCCTTGAGGAGTAGGTGTCAGCATTCCTAGGCAGACTATATTTGCATTCGATCCTCCCTAGTTAACACCCACGTGTGATGATGAGCTGTCATGATTGAGAGAGATGAGTGGGCTAGGAGCAGTCAGGCTGGGGAGGAAAGGGCTAGATAATTCTGGATGTTCTCCAGCCAGGAAATGAGGCCGGTTCTAGCTGACTTGCTGGAGCTTCTAATGCACATTGTGAGAAGCTCTCACTGTGCAGTGAAATCAGAGGAAGCCATTCCAGTCCAGGAGAGGTGCCGGTACAACTGTGCAAGACTGAAGAGGAGGCCGGAGTTCAGCTTTAATAAAAGTTATACATAGTAGGGCTTTACTATTGTTGTTACTTACTTGAAGCCCATCTAATACTAACGGGTCTATTTATAAACAGTTCACAGAGACATTCACCCTCCCAATCAATGTGGACGTTCGCTGTGTGTGAATGGAGGCAAGAACTTCTTTCTTAGTATATCACGTTGAATATAATGTAATACTGCATTATGACCACTAGATGGAGTTGAGGAGGACAGGAAGTAAATACGTATTCCCTATGCTCCTCCGCTCCATCTGGTGGCCATAATGCAGTATTACATTACATTTGACCTGAAGTTAAAGCGGACCTTTACACTCAAAAATCAAATTCTACCAATACATCCCTCTGTGTATGATGATTCATAATAACATGGACATGTCAGGTGATTGTGAAATACTTGCAGAGCATTCACTTCCTGCTTTTAAAGTGCAAAATAACTTAAGTTTGCAATCACAATGCACACTGGGATTGCTTTGTCATCAGGAGAGCATTGCTGGGAAATCTCATCTGTAATCTCAGGAGATCTCAGGGAAAGGCATTTTCCTCCCCTGAGATGATGTGCATGGTCACATGTCCTAGTCACATGTACCCGAAATCCAAGAAGTAAAGGGAGAGCGAGTAATCTGCCCTTAGTAAACATGGCCACTGTCAAAAGACAAGAGAAGAAAAGAGAAATAAGGTGCAAAGAATACAAAGCCGGCAATTATCTAGAAGTATGTGATTGTAGATTGTCATCACTAAACATTTCTAAAGGTGTGTTTGTTGTTATGTTAAAGAAATGGGTAAAGGTTTTTGTTTTAAGAAAGTTTTTTTTCTATTCGCACAGAACGAGCGTCCACAGCGATGCGCAGAGCGAATGGCTGTGCAAATTGTTTATATATAAACCCCTAAATGTCCACCTAAGACTACCCGGTCTACGCGGTGACAACGCTGCTGTGCTTTCACTGCAGAACTAACAGCGTTGTCAACCTGTTACAGGGAATGTAAAACCAACAGAACTACTGGCAGCATCAACAGGTCCTCTTCCGGTGCTGCCGTTCTGGAGATATTACTCTTTAATAAACAAAATCACTTTCCCTTGTATTGCATTATCTGCGGCCGTCGTGGATCGGCAGCGCTGTTCCCGATGTATTTTTGTTTGCTGAGAGCGTTCATATGACAGAAGCATCTCAAAATAACTGAGAGGCAACAGATTGCTGTGCCGTGTGGGTGAATCTGTTCCCTGCAGAATTCCATTTTAAGGTCCGGGGTGCACGTTTGCGTTGGCAGTTTTTTTGCATCTCATTGGCATTTTGTTCCAGGAAGACGAGATTTCATAGAGGACGGGAGTCTGTGTCAGAACAGGAATGTTTCAATCTGCTAAGTATCATTTTACTTAAAGAGACCCTGTCACCAACCTCAAAAATCAAGTATTTCAAAGCAGAACTTCGGGCAAAACTGTTCTTAACCCTTTGCAGTGGGGCTACCCTTCCCCCCACCGCACTGCAAGGGTTAAGTGCTCATTTTTGTCTAGGCGCTTTAAAGGAGAACTATGGGGTCAGTGCTTTTCCCCATAGTTCTCCTAAGGGTAACGGGAGGACACAAACTAGCGTCCTCCCATCACCCAAAGCTCAGTATATCGTTATCACAATCAAGCGGCTATGGTGGCCTTGGACGGCAGCTGCGGAACTAATTTAGTAGGCTGTATGGGATTCGGTCAGTCAGGCGACTTCCTACACACTGAGTGCGCTAGGAAGTCGTTCCACATCATGTATCCCAGCCCTAGCTCAAGGGAAGTTACATGTCACGGCTCTGTACAGGGATAGATCGAGAAGTGAAAGAGCGACGCTATATGCTCGCTCACTTCCCGATCTATTGAGCCGACCTGTGACAGTTTAATTGTCACACGTCGGCTCCAACTATGAGGATGAGTGATTTTCACTCACCTCATAGTTCTCCTTTAATGAAAAAGTTATACTCACCCGAACCATGGAGCCAGCTTGCTCTTAGACCAGTCCCTGGAGCCTCTCTCCCCCTCCACTGCAGCAGTCTTAACTCCCTGAATTATCACGTTCTATACACAGGGGTACAGGTACTCTTAAAAACTAGACCACACAGGGACTCATATACACAACCCTCCAAGCTCGCTCCCGGGATGGACTACAATCTCAATATAAATTAGTAATGTAAACATGAGATTGTAGTCCATCCCGGAAGTGAGCTTGGAGCGGTGACTACTTTACAACACACACAGGGACCATGGGGAACAAAAGTAGCCAACTCCTGAATTTAGCGTCACTTTAAAAATAGACTAGAGTTCCACTCCAAGGTTCATGTAAGTATAATTATCACAACGTATATGACATCTGAGCTATTTATGTGGTTTTAGATATATTACGTCTTTCTTTTTATTGTCCTCCTATAACAGATCAAAGTTCTGCGGATAACACAGTAGGATGAGATAGGGAGGCGTCTATGGATCGATGAACAGGGCAAAGGTATGTGAATCCAATTCAGAGAGATTACATAGCTGTGCTCGGCTCACATTTGCGGCATGACAGTCTGATTACTGGTACGGAGCTGTGTGCCTTCTGCTTCCGTCATCAGTCCAGCAAGAGACACACATAGACTTACAGATCTCTGGGCACTAGGGTGGCTGCGGTGAGTAGATTTGTTTTCATAAGGCTCAACCTTTAAGTTTATTTCATTGCATTACAGGCTAGGTGGGTGCAGTGTATCTCATACATATAAAAAGTCCAACTCTGCCTAAACCTTCCAGTTTTGATGGTCATCCATTGGCTAAAGCTGGCCATACACCTATAGATTATCTGGAAATTTTCTATGGTCAGATGGAAAATTGCAAAATATTCCTCCATTTACGCTAAATTGTGTGGATAGAGGAATCTCCCACTGGGCCAAGCTTCGGTATCTTACTAGTCGGCCCCGCTGGCTCTCAAAATACCTGAACAATGCCTTCATCCAATCAGCTTGTTCAGGTATTTTGACAGCCAGCATGACGACTAGCAAGATACTGATAAGCCAAGATCAGGTAAGTAAATGCTTTATTCCAGTGTTGCCTGTGGTCTCCCTGCAGCTGATCTTATTGACTGACTTACCATGCTTTGACCTGCACTGTGTCTCTATGCGGATGACACCATCTTGGTAGAGGCAGGTTTGCTTCCCCATGTCAGAGCCCCCAGCAAGGAGAACAGTGAGCAGCACATTGGCGGCATCACCAAATCTCACTCCATATCTCCTGAGACTAGCAGTCAGAGGCAGCAGTGCTTTAGATCTCACACTGCAGATATACAGCTATAGGCACCTAGGTACCCTCACATACCAGGAAGTGCTCTGAATTTTTCAGGAGGAATTCCAGACAATAGGTAAATTTTTTTTTTAATGAACTGCTTAGGCAAAAATAACATTTCTAAATGTTCCCTCTAGCAGAGAAAAAACAAAATTTTTGAGTTAAGGTTCACTTTAAAATAGTAATCATACAGCATATGTATATTCACATGCAAAGATGAACTACACTTCATATTTGCATCAACCAATGACAGCCACTAAATATCATTTACTTTTAAGTGACTATCGCAGGCTGCTGCAATCTGTGTAGATAGATCCCCGGTTTTGGCTGGGTCGGGATCTAGATGTAATACTTTAAATTATAATTCGAATATCAGTATATTGAAACCTTTTGTTTCTGTGCCCTCCGGTCTGCACTATTTGTGCTTTGATTCCACTTGCAGTGATTTCCAGCTGGAGGACTTCCAGCCCACGACCAAAGAGGCAGCCTGAGATCTGATAACCTACTGGGATTGTGGCTGCACAGGCAGTGTGTGGCTGCACAGATCTTGGATTCCATTGTGCAAGCCTGCAGCGAGGGAGCGTTGGATCTGATTTATTATCCGGCAGGACATTTTTAGTAAACAGCGGAGCAGGGAAAACTTTATTGTTCCGACATATTTACCTACATAAAGAGGATTTCCTGCAGAGAGTGGCCTGTGAGTAAAATATACATTGCTGCTGACTTTACTTTATGTCTCTTCCAGTTGCTACAACTCCATACTTTTACAATAGCCCACGTTTGTTATTGGGGTGCCTATGATAATATCATATCATAGACACCCCAACAGTATTATATTTAAAGTATTTGTCAACACACAACTACAAAAAGACATTTAACACGACTAATATTATTTCCTGCTACCATGTTTCCTTTTTTATAAAAAATAAATGTTTAGAACCTTTTCAATATGTTATATTCTCTGTTCTCTTCTTGCTTCCCATAACGAGGGATCATGTTGGCATAGTAGGTGGGCGGATGGACAGAGTGCGACATCACACACAGCAGGGAGCACTGTGTGCTCTGTGGTTTTGACAGTGAGGCAGCTGCTGGAAGCTTCTGTCAGATGTCACAGCAGGGCTTGCAAGGGAGTGTGGCACCTTAACTGACTAGGGGAGATATGGGCATGGCATCCTGTATCTCTCAGGAATATCAACACAACTGGGCTTGGCGGGGAGCGTGCCACCTAAACTTACTATGGAAGATATTGGCACACTGTCCTGTATCTCTCAGGGATATCAACACAACTGGGCTTGGCGGGGAGTGTGGCACCTAAACTGACTATGGAAGATATTGGCACACTGTCCTGTATCTCTCAGGGATGTCAACACAACTGGGCTTGGCCGGGAGCGTGGCACCTAAACTGAGTATGGGAGATATTGGCACACCGTCCTGTATCTCTCAGGGATATTAACACAACTGGGCTTGGCGGGGAGCGTGGCACCTAAACTGACTATGGGAGATATTGGCACACCGTCCTGTATCTCTCAGGGATGTCAACATAGCAGGACTGGGTGAGGAGCGTGGCACCTAAACTGAGTATGGGAGATATTGGCACACCTTCCTGTATCTCTCAGGGATGTCAACATAGCAGGACTGGGTGAGGAGCGTGGCACCTAAACTGAGTATGGGAGATATTGGCACACCGTCCTGTATCTCTCAGGGATGTCAACATAGCAGGACTGGGTGAGAAGCAAGGCACCTGAACTGACTACTGAAGACCTGTATCTCCTAGAAGCAATCTCAGGAACGCTGACTGACCACACCAGCACGGATACAGGAACCAACAGGCACTCAGCTTCCACTGATGCTCAGTGGGCCGTGTCTAGAAGCTGGCAGATGCCTGCAAAGCAAAATCTGCTCGCCCCTTCACCTTTCCCCTGTGATTGTCGACCCCGTCGTTGCATGCCAGGAGTAGGCATGGCTTGCCTGGGAATCGGGGGTAGGAGAATCTTGCCCAGGGTTGAGAGATGTTCTGCAGATTTCATGCTACTAGTGCTCCCATGGAGAGTTGGAAGACCAAGCCCATTCAGGGCAGTGACCTACCTTAATGTGCCTGTATGTTTGTGAAGACACACACAGTTTACTAGCACACACAATGGTGGCTCCATAGGACCCTGCAAAGGAAAGGAACCACCCTAAAACAGGATATCATGGCCACTGCGCATGGAACCAGCTGAATCTGCAGGGAGCTAAAACTTTTAAACATCAAGGAGAAGCATTCATTGTAAGTGATTTAAAAGATTAAACCATTTTGTCTTTCAAATTCTTTTATTCATTTTCAACAAAAAAAAAGTAAACAAACATTTAAGACATAACAGTTAATACATATACTTTATACAAGCAATTAGGTGTCCCCATACCAACGACGTTGCTTCATACCTTTCCTCCCTAACCAAACATATATATGCACTATTCCAAATACACAGGGGAAAAAAGGGGTGATAGCGGCATATAATGATTAAACCATTTTGACTTTAACATCTCTTTAAGTGGATCTGCATTTAGATTCTTGTATTGTCCAGCAGAGTTCGCCCTTTTCAAGAGGAAAGCCTTGGGGGCTACTATGCCTGGGCTGGCTGCCAAAGACCCTACTGCCCGTTGACTAGTAAAGAGAACCTGTCCCCTCGATGAGTTTGCAGGCCAAGCAAAGTGTACATGTAGACTGAAAACACGAAGCACACAGCTCACCCATATCATGCGTCCCCGCAAACCACATTCCGTGCACGGGTGACTCTCTTCCGGAGTAATAGGCACAAAAACTGTGGAACCAGCACACAATAATCTTCCATATAAATTCAAACTTTATTCTGCTGTGCAGTTATATTGGTTGTCCATTTGCAGTCTTCTAATTGCCTCTGTACCAGCATTGGTGCTCAATTATTTTGTTTTTTTGTCAAACAGCAGAATCACCATGCACATTTGTTTCAGCCTACCATGTTTTTAGGGGGCAGGTCATCCGCGCCGGTCACCCCGTATTAATAATTAAGTGACAATTATAAGTAATTTAGAAGTATATACAGTAGAAATGTAGGAGAATATGAGCTTATCAGCGAAACAAATGTGACTTTGACCTCTAGGACAGTGCAGGCTTATCTTCACCAAGCTGTTTAATTTCCAAACCCAGATCCTCAAAGGTTAATACGGCCATAAATCACTGAAGTTTACCAGACTTTCTAGTTCAGTGAATTCAGACTTCTATCCTCAGACTAGAACGTTATACAAATCTCCCGGCACACTCTCCAGCTCGGCAGCACAAAAAGCCTATTTAAAGCTCATCTAAACCCAGCAGCTTAAGTTGAAGAGTACCAGTCCTCAGATGGGGGGCCGCATTCGTTTTTTCAGATTGTTTTAAAATTGTTTCCTTAATTTTCACCTGGTGATCCTGCCAGTGACTAACTCTTCCTGTCCTAAAGTGACAATGCCGATTCACCATATTGTATCAACAGGGTTGTCACACTAGGACAGGACTCCATTATACCTCCCCCTATTCCTTTTTCCATAGCATGGGGAGAGGTGTTCTCTGGTCTTCAGAGACAACCAGGAACAATGTAACTGATAAGAGTTTAGCACAGGCAGAGTATGCAAGACCCTTTGTCAGTGCAGGACACAGTCAGGGTGTCTTGCAGGACTGTCCTCTTCTGTGTCTAATCCTTTTTTGGCCATTTAGGGGCTTTTCCCTGATAAGCCAGTGCCGGTGCATATAGGGTCAGCCCGACAATTTTGTCCGCCTGGGGATGTGGTGTATACTGGCAGTGCACGTTACCGGGGTGGGTATTGGTGGCGCACGTTATGAGGGGGGCTGTAATGGTTGCATAGTACCTCTGTCCGGTACTGTGCAGCAACCTGTGACACTCTGGCTGGCATCCCACCCAGCTCACTGATGTCACTGGTTGCCAGGGGCTTGGCGGGACACCAGCCAGAGCTTCCTGCTCAGCTCCGGGCAACCAGTGACATCAGTGAGTTGGGTGGGATGCCGGCCAGATCGTCACAGGTTGTTAAGAGCTCTTAGCAAGCTGGGACACTGTGGCCGGAAAGGGGGTGGCAGGCACACCTGCCCCACGTGACCCAATGAGATTCCACGTTAGGCAAACGCCTCGGGCCGCCTCATTATATGGACAGCCCTGGGTGCATTTGTTAGTCTGTACTGACTCATAGACATGTACAGAACTTAAAAATTTGTTTTCGACGAAACAAATGAAAAGGGAAAAACCTTTTCATTTGTGTCGTTTGATGAAACAATGAATTGAGGCAACGAACCTACGAATCTGAAAGCGCACAATTACAAAAAACAGTGTGGCGGCCATATTGGAGGCAGGGTGCATGCGTGTCACCATCTTGGAGTCGGGTGCTGTCATTCTCATATATGGGGCCACCATCTTGGATGCAGCAAGATGGCGGTGCCTATACAAAACGAATGAATATATGCCCAAATATATTTTATGTATATTCGGTCTTATAATCATTCGTTATTTTGGATTCGGACAAACTGCCGAATCAACAGAATTTTGTGATTCAGCAAGTTCATCCGAATCCGCATGCACATGTCTACTGACTCCTGCACTTCAGCCTATGCCTGTTACTGTGAAAGCGCTAGGCCATTTTGTCTTGAATATTCTGATCTGGTCCAGTGTTTTGAGCTAAAATTGCTTTGCTTCTGATCCTGTCTGTTTAAAGGTATATCCTGTTGCTCCTGGACCTGGTAATGACTCCATCTATGTCTGTTTGTCTGCTGTTTACTGACACTGTGCCTGTTTCTTTCTGTGTTTGTCCAGCTTGCAATTCCAATGAGTTGCATACTGGGAGCTGTTCTACTGTACAAGTCCATCTGTATCTTTAACAGTTCTTGCCCCTGCTCCCTAGAAAGGGCCATTTACCATTAGATGGCAGCTTGGCATACTTGTTTCCATCCTACCGTATACCTGCTTTCCTGCACTGTGCTTACATTTCTGTTCTTGCTCCCATCAACAAGTTCCTTCACTCCAGGAGTTCCCACTACCTCCACATATGTCCAGCAGTACCCCATGCTACCCACAACATTTTTAGAAACTATAGGCTGAATTAACATATTCATGTCTGCAATATGTAGTTTAATGTGCCTGCATGTTGCCCCATGCAGAGGGAATGCTAATCTATCTATCTATCTATTCATCTATCTAATCTATATATTTCTACTTATTCCTAGGTCCCCTGAAGTCTCTTACTTTCATGGACTCCGAATGTCAAGGCAACCACTCCCCCAGAGTGGTTATAATTGGTGCTGGATTTGCAGGACTTGGTGCTGCCAGCACCTTGGTGAAGCACGGCATAAACAACCTGGTTGTACTGGAAGCTTTAGACCAAGCAGGCGGGAGAGTTTTGACACATAAACCTTTTGGGGCGGCAGCACTGGAACTAGGGGCCACGTGGATCCATGGTCAGAAGGACAACCCACTTTATCAAATGGCCAAAGAGAACCAGTTGCTGGCTGATGATGGCTTCAATATGGTGACGTGCCAGCCAACATCTGTGACGCCTCAGGATTACTTTTTCACGGAGGAAGGAAAGCTGCTGCCGTCAGCACAGGTTGAGGGAGTCACATGCTTTTTTGGTGACCTGATGTCCAAGATTATCTTGCAGGACTTTAAACTGGAATGCGAGTCGTGGTCAGTTGGGGAGTATCTAGATCATGAATATGCCTTATCCAGTGTTTCCAAAGACGACGGAGTCTATGAATGGTGCAAGAGAGCAGAATGTATTGATGAGGCTTGTAATTCCATGTATGAATTTTCTTTGAGCCAGCTTGGCTTGTATACTGCACTAGAAGGGCCTTTCTTCAACTCCTTGGGCAGCAAAGGCTACCAAGCCTTGCTTGATATTTTGATAGGCCAATTGCCGCCTAATAGTCTACGGTGTCATAAGCCAGTTCGATGCATACAATGGGAAGGCTCTCCATCCCCAGCCACCAGAACATCTAAGTATCCTGTTAAAGTCTTTTGTGAAGATGGTGAGGAGTTTCCAGCAGATCACGTCATTGTCACAGTGTCCCTTGGCTGCTTGAAGGAAAGAGCATCCACCTTTTTTGATCCACCGTTGCCAAGAGGCAAAATGGAAGCCATTGAGCGTTTGGGATTTGGCACAGTAGCCAAGATTTTCCTGGAGTTCTCTAAACCTTTTTGGCCAGAAGACTGTGCAGGTATACAGTTTGTTTGGAGGCGGGGTCCTGAAAGCTCAGAGGGATATTCCGATTCACTCAAAGAATATTCCTGGCGTTCACAGTGGTACAAAAAGATTGTGGGGTTTGACTGTGTCCCCATGCACAGGAGCACATTGTGCGGCTGGATCACTGGACTGGCTGCAGAGCACATGGAGAGCCTACCTGAAAGTGAGGTGGGGAATGTATGTACCAGGTGAGCAGCCACTCTGGACCCTCTCAGTCCTCAGTCTCAACTTTTATTTTAAGCGTTACAAAATCCAATACAGTCATATGTTGCTAGATTTTCTCTTGTTCCACCTATGGGCTGAATGAGAGAAAATCAATCGATTCCACCATCCATGCTAAAGAGCATGGATAGAGGAATCTCCACTGGTGTCTCTTGTATTCAATAGCCACAGCACCCACCGCTGCCTGAATACCTGGATAGTGACTGCACGAGATAGGATGCAGTCAGTGTTCGTGTGATAATTATCCACCTGACTTCTCTAACCGTGTGGTGATTTCAGGGCCACCTGTGGCCCGAATTTCAGCTGATTCAGCAGGAATCGGTCAAAATCCAAGCCGTCCATGGCCACTATAGAGCAGAGCCGTTGTGGGGAGCTCTATGGTGATGTTAAAGGTTTAAAAAAAAACCTGTGCCAAGATCATGTACAATAAAGTATTCACATATTATGAACAAGCAGTAAAAGCACTTTACACCAAGCCATCATTCATCTCTATATCAGTAAGCATTGTGGAAAAATGAATTTTCAAAGTTCACAATACTGTGCTTTTCTAAGAGAGCAGATCTTGGCACTATGGTTGGAATGGTCCATGTACCTAGCATGCCATCCCTCTAATGTAAACGCACAACAGGTTTTCATAAGCTGATAGAAACCAACTGAAACTGGACTTTAAAGTCTCTGTTGTGATCTTCGAGGATCTTTGAAAATGAATAACTTCACATTAAAAGCAGCTAGAGAGGTCAGAGATGTCTTGTTTTAATGAAACTGGTTGTCAAGGAGCATGCAAATAGTTTAAAGGGTTAAAAAAAACCCTCAGCGTTTTTTTGCATATATCTACTGCTAGCAAGCAGTAGATACTGTATATGCAAAAACATTAAAATAAAAACTTTTCAAACAGGTTAAAACTTACCTGTGTCTTCGCCGCGCGCTCCCGTCTGAACATCTGAAGAGTCTCGGGCGGCCGCAAAGGATCTTGGGAAGGGCTCATGCGCAGTTCAGATCTTCGGCCGGGAGACGAGGACAGACACAAGATAAGTCTATGCAGCAGCGTGCACCCGCACAGACTCCATGGGACATCAGAAAAGAGGGTGACAGAGGAGTCAGCGCTGGATCGGAGACCAGCACCAGCGCTGGAGGGACATCTGAAAACAACGGGAAAGACGAAGATGATCGCATCAACAGTAGGTCTACCTGAAAACTGATTCCTCTTTGATAGAGTTCCCCCTGCCTCCCAGATCGGCTTTGTTTGGGTGCTGGAGGGAAGGCATCCCAGAGCTCTCTTGGGTGAAAAGCTGGCAGCTTTCTGCATTAGATGTGATAGGGACAGCGGGGTGCTGGAAATTAGCTTACATTTAGTGTATACTTTAGTTCCACTTTAATGCTTTCTCGGGCAGCTCTTGCTGAGAACTGCCTGTCCTCTAGCATTGCGTAGGATGTATCAAAAATGCATCGTACATCTATAGCGGTCTGTCTCGCCTGTCTCTGCTCCACTTAGCTAGAGAGCTATTATAAGCCACAAGTTATGTCACGCGTCCATTGTTTCCTCCTGTTTGCAGCTATTTTGTTTATCTAGGGAATGCTGAGCTAGGGAATCACCAGCCATGGGGCTATTATTAGCCCCCATTATAGTATCTTCTTTCCCACCTTCTCATTTTAACTGCAGTAAGTGATTCACAAGAGTTTCCATCTTAGAAGTAACTGAATCATTAATGCTCTCTTTGTATTCATGGAAATTGTTTTTCCCAGAAGTATTTATTGTCTGTGATCAGCTCTTCTTCTCCATGTTTTCTCACATTTAGGTTATTGAAGCAATTCACTGGCTGGCCGGTGCCAGAGCTGCGGGGGGTGCTGAGGTCCACCTGGCACAGTAATCCTTATGTCAGGGGCTCCTATACCAATGTGCCTGTTGGAGTGGACGCAGTGAAGGAGCAGACGGCACTGGGAGAACCAGTTCCATCGACCCACCACAAAAAGGGGCTGCGGGTAGGTATTGGTCGGGGTTGTTTTTACCACTCTTGTTGTGTGATCTTAAAAATTTGTTTTAATACAGGTTATCATTTTAAGAACAGTAGACGGCAGGACCAAGCTTAAGCTGGTCATTACTTTTTTTTTTGCTTGTTACACAGTTTGGATGGGAGAATCTCCCCCTCCAGGCTATTGCAGCCGCAGTGTCAGAATACTCCAACAGTGGTGTTGGGCTGCCAGTTTTTGGCCCGGCCCCTTCAACAGGAGTCAATTAAAAAATTGACTTTTGTTGACTGGAGTGGTGCCGACAGGGCAACCCATGGCTCAAAGTTTGGCCAATTCAGCAGGACTTCGAGCAGTGCATGGCCAGCTTTGCTTTACAGAGGAGGTGGGTGATACAAAGAATGGGACAAACTCACAGATAGGAAAGAGAAGCCACAATGGGAGCGTGCCTCATAGGATGACAATGCTGCCCCTGCATGCAGGGCATAGAATAGCAGGGTTGGTACTCTTGTATAGGAAATGGGGGCTTGAATCTATTTATTTAAATATAGAAAAGGGCAGCGGGTAGGTATTGACCAGGGTTGTTTTTAGCACTCCCCTTTGTGATTGAAAATAAGTTTTGCAGATTGCATGACTTGACTTCCGTCAATGGATACAATGGGTGACCCAGAAACTCTCCTGTTATGTACCCATGCAGGCATAACGTCAGACTCAGGACTCTGACAGCCACAGACATGCAGCAGCATGGTGGGATTTGTAGCTGCACCACAGCCAAGGGCCAGAGTTTGCCTACCCCTGGAATAGGAAATTATGAAAACCCCTGTAAAATGTTTTCTTTTTGTCATCTGTGTCCCATTCCAGAGATTTCCCTTCACTTCCTGTCCCGTAAACTCAGCAGGAAGTGAGAATAAATCTATCCACAGTGAGACAAATCCCCTCATAGTCAGTTGTTGCTAAAACAACTGTCCCCATTGTTCAACTCTATTCTATTTCTGGGTGCAACTCAAAATTTGGGATTTTCCCTCACTTTGTCCTTTTCCTGTACAGGAAGTGAAGAGAAATCTAAATAACACGGATAAAGATGGCAATCAAAAATGGCTGCCATACTGTACTGGCTCTTAGCTCTGTTTTGTCCATGGACACCTGTGCTGTATAAGTTTGCAGTGGGTATTAGTGTCAGTCAAAATTGTGTGTACCTGGTAAAAGAATAAAATGAATGGGGAGATGAAATCATCAGACACATCTGCCTTCTATCTCTTGCCTGTGTCTGGTGTCAGCCTTACACAAAGCTCCTGATTCCTCTCTTTGTATTTCTTTATGCAGCCTCTACAGGTTCTCTTTGCAGGAGAAGCCACACATCCAAACTTCTACACAACTACCCATGGCGCCTACATGACTGGGGTGCGGGAAGCCGATCGGATCTCACAGCTGTATGAGTTCAAGGCCAACCCTCGTCTGTAATTCACCCTGCAACCAACATATCTCCAAGAAGACTCCACCTTCTACTACTACCTCAGATTGTGGGAACCTGTGACCTCAACACCCTCTTTTATTGATCTCATAAAACAGCCACTTTAACTATTTATTATGTGTACATTCATTTCCATTACAGGCTGCTACTTGGGTCTCTCCACCCAGGCTTGATATGTCAGTTTTTGGTGGTTGTTGGAAAGTTGAGCAACCTGACGGCTTCTTATATCCTTTGGGACTCTGTGGTTAGACCCTTGAGTTCCTCGATACTCCAGTCCCTTGATACTCCAGTCCCTAGAGACTTGAGCTCCTAGATACTTGAGTCCCTAGAGACTTGAGTACATAGATATGCAAGCTCCTAGAGACTTGAGCTCCTAGAGACTTGAATACATAGATATGCAAGCTCCTAGAGACTTGAGCTACTAGATTATTGAGCTCCTGGAGACTTGAGCTCATAGATATGCAAGCTCCTAGAGACCTGAGCTCCTAGAGACATGAGCTCCTAGAGACCTGGGCTCCAGGAGACGTGAGCTCCGAGAGGCTTGAGCTCCTAGGCTAATCTAAACTACCGTGTTTCCCCGAAAATAAGACACTGTCTTATTTTTTTGGGGGGGCTCAAAAAAACACACTAGGTCTTATTTTTGGGGTATTTATTTTTATTTTTTCATGTACAACAATCCACACTTATTCATGTACAACAGTCTACATGTATTCATGTACAAAAATATGGTGATCAGGGCAATCGGGTGCCCTACCTTTCCAAGAGCAATTTGCTAACCAATCGCTGGCCAGAATGAGCGAAGCGCGCTTTCACTATCGATTCCTCACAGGCGGAGTGCATTTGGTATCTCTCCGCCTGTGACAGGAGCCGGCGCTGGAGAGCAGGCATCAGCTTATGGGGCTCTGCTCCTTCCGGTGCCGCCTTGCTTCCTCTAGCGCTGGCTTCGTTGGCACCGCTGATTCTCTCCTGTCTCTCCCATGGCTCTTCAAGTTCCCCCTTATGCCATCCACCGGCCCTGGGAATGGTCACAACAAGGTCTTATTTTCGGGGTAGGTCTTATTTTCGGGGTAGGTCTTATTTTCGGGGTAGGTCTTATTTTCGGGGAAACAGGGTATTTTACATTATTTAAATGTTGTGAAATCGGTATGCAACCTGACAGCTTCTTATATCCTTTGGGACTCTGTGGTTAGACCCTTGAGTTCCTCAATATTCGAGTCCCTAGAGACTTGATCTTCTAGAGACTTGATCTTCTAGAGACTCGATCTTCTAGAGACTCGATCTTCTAGAGACTCGAGCTCCTAGAGACTCGAGCTCCTAGAGACCTGAGGTCCCAGAGGCTTGAGCTCCCAGAGACCTGAGGTCCTAGAGGCTTGAGCTCCCAGAGACTTGATCTCCTAGAGACCTGAGCTCCTAGACACCTGAGCTCCTAGACACCTGAGCTCCTACAGACCTGAGTTCCTAGACACCTGAGCTCCTAGACACCTGAGCTCCTAGACACCTGAGCTCCTACAGACCTGAGTTCCTAGACACCTGAGCTCCTAGACACCTGAGCTCCTAGACACCTGAGCTCCTAGACACCTGAGCTCCTAGACACCTGAGCTCCTAGAGACTTGATCTCCCAGAGACCTGAGCTCCTAGAGATCTGAGCTCCTAGAGACTTGAGCTCCAAGATGCTTCAGTTCCTAGGCTGATCTAAACTATTTTACATTATTTAGCATGTGAAATCGGTATGTTCATTTTCAGCACCAATGAGAGATATAAATGATGCTGTCAGCACCCATGTCCGTGACTTTTCACCGAAGCTTAACACTTACCCTCACCATAACACCAACTTGGTTTGCTCACCATTGCTAAAAATTAAAGGAGAATTATGAGGTGAGTGATTTTCTCTCAGCCTCATAATCTGAGCCGACCTGTGACAATGAAACATACCAGCGCTCGCTCACTTCTCGATCCTGTGCCGGCAGAGAGTCATGACTGGCGGAACGGATGGGGAGGGGCGGGTACAGATGGCTCTGCCTCTAGATAGGCAGAGCCAGCTGTCACTCACGGCTGAGTGGATCCAGACATAATTGTCGGGATCCGTTCCGGCTGCGGCGTCTCAGTATACCGCGAACTGTAGCTCGCCACTTACTGAGCTTTGACGGGAGAATGCTAGTTTGTAGACATGTGCGATTCGTTTCATTCCGAATCGAAATTCGGACGAATTTTCGGAAATTCGGATGTTTCCGAATTACAGACATTACGAATGCAAACGAATCCGAATTTCCATTTCCGAAATTCGGTAGCGGTAGTTCGAACGTTCGTTTCGTTTTCTGTTCTTATTCGTTTCTTATTCGTTTCGTTCGTTGGAGCAAAGTGACATTAGAGAAGGAGAAAAATATTTGCTGCAAACGAACGAACGAAACGAATAAGAACAGAAAACGAAACGAACGTTCGAACTACCGCTACCGAATTTCGTCCGAATTCCGAATTGACTTTCACACCCGAATCCCGAAAAACGAAATAACACAAATCCGAATTTAAAACGAAACGAAACTAAACAAATTTTTTGGCAGTGCACATGTCTACTAGTTTGTGTCCTCCCGTTACCCTTAGGAGAACTATGCCCTCCCTGGTTCCTCCACACCCCTTCATTGTGCTAGTACATTTTATAAATAAAAACTTTTATACGCTAGTTAGAGCCAAGTGTCTTGAGAAGGTTTGCATCTAAGCATGAGAAACAGCCAGCCAGATGATTTTTATTGTTTTTAGTCCTTGCTAACTTTTTTTGATACAATAATAAATACCTTAGAGAGTTGTGCAAATATCAAAATGCCTTGATAGGTGGGGGGGTCAGTCTGGAGAAGTGGGCATTCCCATAAGGCTGTTTTTGCATGCAGACCTCTATAGGTTACGCCCACATGTGATGCTGAGCCTCCGTAATTAAAAAGCCAGGGCTGGTTGAGGAGGAAAGCGATGAAAATCCATGGTGGACACATCTCAGCACAATCTTGCCGCTCATGTACCCAAAAGATATAAGAATACAAATGGTGATTCAGTCTACCAGACCCCGCTTGCAACTGAAATACTGATGTCGGGGAGGAGATTCTGTGGCCCTCACAGGGGTTCCCCTGTCTCCTCCCCCTCGGGGGTTTCGTCAGGTCCACGAGGAGAGGGGTCTGCCGGCCTTCGGGTAGGTGGACCTAAGTCGTTCTAGCCCCTGTCAGGAGCCTTGCGCCCCAGGGGGTCAGTAAATCGAGGCCCTTCCTCATCAGAGGAGGACCACAGCACCCTCGTGCACTTTTTTTTTAGTGTGGTGATTTCACGATTCACTTTTTTTGTTCACAGGTGTAATTGGAGTCTTCGATGTATGCATCACAGACCTTAAAAAAAAAAAAAATCACTTTTGGGTGGACTGGCCCTTTAATTGACCCTGTGATAAACACACAGCATTGGCAGGCCATTTGGGATCCAAATCAGCCAATCAAATCTTGAGAAAAGAGTGACTCTGCTGAGCTATTTTGTTAATAAACATGAAAAAAAACTGATAACCTGAATTATTACAAAAGGTAATGTTAAATGATGTCGTCTCAAACAATAAAAAGCGTCCAATCTACCTGCTTGTATGTATGTATATAGAGACTCCTTTTTGTTATCTGTAACATTGGAGCTGTCCATCTCCATCCATCTGTACAGGATGCACAATTTACTGACTATTAATACTATGTATTTGCTGCCATCTAATAACATCTCTTGCATAAAACATTTTACTCACAAGACTGCAACCACACAGTCTCTCTCTCTTCCATTTACCTTGTGAAACTCCATGTATGTTCATTCTGTACAAATGGAGGCTAAAACTGAAGTTATTAGTATATTTTTTTCCCCAGGTTGAATGTAATGTTAGACAAATACCACATCATGGCCACCAGATGGAGCTGAGGAGCGCTGGAAATAAGTATTTATTTATTGCTATACATATGTTCCAGTTTGGGATCTTAGATAGTTTATAGTTGAACATGCTGAATACATAAACCATTCCATCAACAGTGTCAGGGACGTGCTGGGTACATGGGCCATTCCAATAATAGTGCCAGGGAGATGCTGGTTATATGGACCACTATAATGTTGATAGTGTCATGTACATGCTGGTATATGAACCATTCCAACAATCATGCCAGGGACGTGCTGGGTACATGGGCCGTTCCAATAATAGTGCCAGGGACATGCAGGTTATATGGGCCATTCCAATAATAGTGCCAGGGACATGCTGGTTATATGGGCCATTCCACTAATAGTGCCAGGGATGTGCTGGGTACATGGGGCATTCCAATAATAGTGCCAGGGACGTGCTGGGTACATGGGGCATTCCAATAATAGTGTCAGGGACATGCTGGTTATATGGGCCATTCCAATAATAGTGTCATGTACATGCTGGTATATGAACCATTCCAACAATCATGCCAGGGACGTGCTGGGTACATGGGGCATTCCAATAATAGTGTCAGGGACATGCTGGTATATGAACCATTCCAACAATCATGCCAGGGACGTGCTGGGTACATGGGGCATTCCAATAATAGTGTCAGGGACATGCTGGTTATATGGGGCATTCCAATAATAGTGTCAGGGACATGCTGGTTATATGGGCCATTCCAATAATAGTGCCAGCCAGGGACAGGGTACACTGAGCACTGCAACATAGGATAAGACATTCTGACAGACTGAAGAGCTTACATTGTGGCGGATGATGTCTTCTATGTTCTGATACAGAGGTCACTGACCGTGCTGTCTGCTGATAAGCTGCCATGCTGTGACTTTGTCATATTTCAGGTTCCTGCCTTTCCAGGTACATTTTTGCTATTATAAAGAGAGACAATTGCTTTCTTTTAGAGCTCATATTTGTGGCTTTGCACGTTCACATTTCAGGTCTGTGATCTGTCATTCTGCTTTGAGCCCCGGGTCCACATTTTATTGAGCAGGTCCTACCGCAATAACTCCTTCACACTTTTTAAGGAATGTATTCCCACTTGGGACCAGTTCATCATGCTAGAAAATGGACCTGCTGGGCATTCCGGCCTTTGTCCTTGGACCCCTCTCCCCCCGAAGCTTGTTGTCACCACCTATAATAAAAGGTTTATTAAAAAGTGAAGAAGATATAAAGTTGGCTGGTTCACCTAGATCTAGTCTAGAAGGACAATAAGTCACCATAGCCTGCTAGTTTTCCACGAGCGGATTTTGGTTTACATCACCTCTGAATAGCAGCAATTTTCATTGGGAATACTCTATTACACACACACTGGAAGTGCCAGCAAGAAATGGAGGAGACGGATGGGGATGTTCACATGTTTTCTGAATCAAGGTGGTAACTGTGCACAGGATCCAGGAGAATACATCTGTGGGCCAAAACAATCATTTTAATTAGGTATGGAGAAATGGCCAACGTATCATATATGCAGAAGCAGGTGTTGCAGCATTCATACAGATGAATAGAGTGAAAGATAGGACATGTAGAAGGAATGGAAGATTAAATATTATTAAGGGGGTTAGTCACAAAGCTGCCAGAGGCAGCCGAGTGAATAACCCAGCCGTAGTGAAGTGAGGCGAACAACGTTCAGCTATTCAGTATGGCTGATTTCAGCCGTACATCGGCCCGAAATCAACCGTACATCAGCTGCACTTCGGTCAGTCGAACATGCTCTGCTGAGCCGAAATGCAGAAGAACTTCAACTCAGCCGATCCAACAGCTCACTCGCTGCCGTTCGCCCCTATTCACATAGCGGCCGAACGGCAGTGAGTGAATAGCCGAATGTCGTCGAGCGGCATTTGGCTCGGTACATCTGTGGTACCGAGCAGAATAGCAAATGGTGAAAAACTAAAAAATAAAGTTGAGAAAATATTTTTAAGAATGTAAATAAAAAATGTAAAAAAAGAAATATAGATTTTTTTTAAAAAATATTTTTTTTAACCCCCCCAAAACAATAGGGCGGAGCTAGCATTGACAGCTAGCCCCGCCCAACTGTTTTCTATTGGTCGGGAACGGCTAGAGCCTTCTAGTTGGTCCTGGCCAATGAATAACAACTGGGCTTCACCCAGTTATTGTTTAATGACAGATCAGCGTCCCCTGGTCATTTGGGACGCTGATCTGTCATTACAACTGGGCGGAGCCAGCCGTGAGATCACTGGCTCAGCCCAGCTGTCATTGGCGGGGCTTACGGCTGGCCCTTCAGCAGGCTGTTTGCCCCGCTTTGACTGACACTTTGGCTCAGTCAAGCCGAAGCATATGCCTTCGGCTCGGCTGAGCCACTCAGCCGCCTTCGGATGCTGTACGGGCTATAGTGAATAGGCTGTACAGCAGCCCTTCGGTTTGACTGAACCGAAGGGCTCTGGTGGCCGAAGGGAGCTGAAGGATCAGCTGGAGATACAGATGAATGCTTCGGCTCTTTTGTGAATAGACCCCTAAATGTTAAGGAGACAACACAATGATTGATCTTAAAGGGAAACTATACCATATGAACAAGGGTTGGTGGTCACCTAACCAGCTCATGTACAGTACATGAGCTTGTTAGACGTCCCATTCCAAAACCAAGCGTGGACATCAATATGGAGGTGGCCCCTGTTTTTGGCTATAGTATCCACTACCCTCCTGGGAAGGCTTTCCACAAAAGTTTGGAGTGCGTCTTTGGGAATTTGTTGCCATTCAGACAAAAAAAAAAAATGCATTTGTGAGGTCAGAAAATGATGCAGGACGAGAAGATCTGGCTCACAATGGGCGTTCCAATTTATCCCGGAAGTGTTCAGTAGGGTTGAGGTCAGGTCTCCTGAGTTCCTCCACATCAAACTGGTCAGACCACATTTTAAAGAGGAACTTCACCCTTATCTTGAAAAGTACAACAAGGGCCCCTTTAGAAATGTTTAGTAATGACAATCTACAAACACATACTTCTAGATAAATGTAGACTTTTTATCCTTTGCAAACCTTTTTTTTTATTTCCCTCCCCATTCTTCTCATGGTGAACATTTTCACTAAGGGCAGATGAATCCATCTCCCTTTACTTCCTGGAACTCTGGGTCTGCCTCCTGGAACCTGTGACAATGTCAATCTCAGAAAAAAGGACTACAACAGACGTGAGCACAAAAATGCTCCCGATAGATGCATATCCAGTAGCAGGGAAGGTATCCGAGCTCGTACTCGCCCAAATACTCTGTATGGGCACCGATACCGATACTAATATCGGTGCATCCTACTGAAAATACCTGAACTCGATTCTCTGAATGGATTCACCTTTGGCCCTTTAGTGCAGTCCCCTGGCTGTCTTTGGCTTTAATACCTTCTGTTTCGGAACACGTATGCCGATCAGTGTATGGCCAGGCTTCAAGGAGAACTATGAGGTGAGTGATTTTCACTCAGCCTCATAGTTCGAGCCGACGTGTGGCAATGAAACTGTCACACGTCGGCTCAGTAGATCGGGAAGTGAGCGAACACATACCGGCGCTCGCTCACTTCTCGATCCTGTCCCTGCAGAGAGCCGTGACTGTCACTCACGGCTCCCTGCAGGGATTCCTCCTCTCCTCGCTCCGATCCTCCAGCGCTGAGGGAGGGAGGGGGCGGGTACAGCTGGTTCTGCCTCTAGATAGGCAGAGCCAGCTGTCACTCACGCAGCTGGGTGGATCTCGACCATAATGTCGGCATCCGTCCCGGTTGTGGCGGTCTCAGTATACCGCAAGCTGTAGCTCGCAATTTACTGAGCTTTGGGTCATGGGAGGAAGCTAGTTTGTGTCCTCCCATGACCCTCAGGGGAACTACGGTGAAAAAGACTTACCCCATAGTTCTCCTTTAATCTCTCTCCTTACCCCAGCATATGCTTACCTTTTCTTCACTTCCTGGTGCTCTGTTCAGTGCTGGGAGCTGCAGGAAATACCCAGTATGGAGGAGCATATAACTCACCCCATGTGACAGCACTGGGCCAATCATCCCATAGCCCTGGGTAAGCTACGGCTAAAGTTGCCACCTGTTCGGGATTCACCCGGACAGTCCGGGTTTTGAATGCTGTGTCTGGGTTTCAGGGCAGCTGAAACCCGGACACATGATGTCAGGCAGACCGGAGCAACCAAAATTAAGATAGGCCCCACTGAAAATAGTCTTCACAGTGATATTTACATATGAATAAGCCGTGACTCATTCTCCCAAAAACGTTTCCATGAGTCGCTAGAGGGTGCGGGTTTTGCTGAAAGAAAAGGTGGCAACCCTAGCTACCGGCAGCGGAGCCGATTGTTGGGGGAAGGAAAGAAAGTAAGTGCTGCTGGGCAGGTCTACAATAAAGGGAACCTGTTACATTGCCCGACATAGACAAACTATAGTGGACATAACGGCAAGCTTTTAGGACGCACGGTCCCCGAGTCGCACTTACTTGGCAGCGTTCTATTGCACAATTTTACATGCAGCAATGAAAACGAATTGAAGCTCATATCTCATCAGTGTTTTTGAATTAAAAAATAATTACTTCGACTGATTATGCGTTTTGCAAATAGTTTTTTTTTGTTTTATGTTTAAATAAAAGCGTTTAATATTGTAAACTGAAATCGAATGTAATAGTAATATAACGGCGTTTCCATTTAAGCGTGCACCCGCTTCTGATTTTCTACAATTGACAAAAAAATATGTAATTTTCTATTCTGCGCAACTATGGCAACAGCATTCTGTTTTTTTATTTTTTTCACGGATGGTCACCCCCCTGCTCCTGTAATTAGACAACTGCCTACCCCAGATGTTTACAGGGAGATTAAAGCGAAGGCGCGCTGGTTTTGTACATATTTCCTTTCTTTGTTTGTTATGGTCAGGACTGAAAAAATAAAATGTATTTTTTATCGTGGTCAGGTAAGTATGAAACATTGAATATTATTCTTCTTTTGTTTTTTAGCCCCAGAATGAAACTTTAGGCTTATTTTTACATTTTCGCAAGTATCTCTTTTTACTCTTTTGTTTACAGAGCTCAATAGTGCAAGCTAACTTTTATTCAATGTGGCAGAGTAGTGTCCGGGTTCCACCCTGACTTTACTGGTTTGCAGCATTCTGGCTTGGCTCCAATCTACTCAACTGTGTTTCCTTCTTTGCCTGACAGACTCTGGAACGTTGCTCACTACTCCCGGGCTCCCTCTTATGGCCAGACAGGAGAGTGTCATCTGAAAGAGTCAGATGGGAGTTTCCAGTCTCTGAGTGGTGATGTTACCCCACTCACTATATATAAACCACTCGGCCTAGTCCAGGGGTCAGCAACCTGCGGCTCCTGAGCCGCATGTGGCTCTTTCATCCCTCTGCTGCGGCTCCCTGTCCAGGGGCGGAATTGACATTTCAGGACCGAACAGCTGTACCAGGGCAGATTGGTACTCCTGCACATACGATTTGCTATGCCGATCTGCTCTGGAACAGCTGAAAAAGCGTTGGAATGCTTGACCTATTGGCGGTCACACATTCCACCGTAAAAAAAAAACGGGCGGGATTACATTGAAATGTGTGACCACGTCACTGGTCACACATTGTTACGTAGTCACAAACTTTGATAGAACACCGCCATCAGAGGGGTATGGCCGGTACCCATGTGAGGGGTCTGAGCAGCCTGGGGGGCCTCTTACATGAGTATCAGCTGTACCAGGAGAGGTGACAGGGGAGGGAGTGGAGGAGGCCAGGCCCCAGCAGCAGCAGGTAAGAGGAGCTGGGAGGAGGTACAGGGAAAGGGACCCTGGCGACCAGCCCACCATAGAGAGTCTCAGATGGGCTGTGCAGGATCTATGGTGTGCTCCGCAGGGTCACTCTCAGCTGTGCTCTGTGGGGGTCTCAGGTAAGTCAACAGTCCAGTGCGTTACTATGCCCAGAGTCCAGTGCGTTACTAAGCCCTGAGTCCAGTGCGTTACTAAGCCCACATATACCTATATACATAGCATAAAGGTAAAAAACGATATATGGAGTGTTATCTTCATCTTAGATGTCAAAAGGGTTTTGTGGCTCCCGGGGTTTTCTTTTCTGTGGGAAACGGGTCCAAATGGCTCTCTGAGTGTTTAAGGTTGCTGACCCCTGGTCTAGTCTGACCTTGCCCTTGTGTGGTCTTCCTGCTAGTGCATTCCTGCTGGTCTGATTAGTCTGATTCTGTGTATGACCCGATCCTGGCTCTCTGCCGTGACAGGGGAGGGACTGGATTCCGCCCCTCCCCGCTCCATTCCTCCAGCGCTGACTGGCGGAACGAACAGGGGAGGGGGCGGGTACAGCTGGCTCTGCCTCTAGATGGCCAGAGCCAGCTGTCACTCATGCAGCTGGGCGGATCCAGACATAATTGTCGGGATCCGCTTCAGCTGCGCCGTCTCAGTATACCGCGAGCTGTAGCTCGCGGTATACTGAGCTTAGGGTGACGGGAGGACGCTAGTTTGTGTCCTGCCGTTACCCTAAGGAGAACTATGGGGAAAATTATGATTAATTAATAATAAATGAAGGAAAAATGTTTTAGAAATGACCCTTGCAGAGAGGCTCCTCCGCACTACAAGGGACATTTCATTTTTTTTTTCTTAATTTCTTTTTTTAATTGCTCTCTTCAATAAAGCAGAACTAAACTAGATATGTAGGCAGCACAGTGGTGTAGTGGTTAGCACATCTGCCTTGCAGCAATAGGGGTCACTGGTTTGAATCCTGGCCAGGTCACTGTCTGCAGAGGAGTTTGCATGTTCTCCTTGTGCTTGTGTGGGTTTCTTCCCAGGTACTCCAGTTTCCTCCCAAAGGCATGCTGGTTAATTGGCTCCGGTCTAAATCGGCCCTGTATGTATGTGAGATAGGGTCATTAGACTGTAAGCTTCTTGAGGACAGGGACTGATGTGCACTGTGTAAATTGTCAGCACTATATAAATACCTGTAATATATAATAAAAGTAAAAAACTGCTGACAGATAGATGTTTATGGTCTTCCTGCTAGCAATTATTTTATGAACTGTGGACTGACAGCTGCACACTGCCCTGCTCCTTGCACAGTCCCAGGGTCTGTAAGATGCCAATGGTAAGTGCAGGGATGAATATATTCCCATGCGCATAGTGTTACGTCGGCCCAGCCAATCAAGATAGGTTTTAGGTTAATCCAGTGTTTCCACAAGGAGGAGGGGGCAGAGTAAAAAGGCAGATATTGCTATTTAAGTGCCAGGTCTTTTTTCCATATTGTCCATTTTTCAGTTCTTAGCACAGTATTTGCAGGCTCTGTGTTTGTTCTTTGCGCACCTGCTGCATGGGTTTTCTCCATGCAATCCAATTTCTTGCTGTCTTTCGCTTAAAATTTCTCCCTTCAATGTGCACACATGTATGACTGCCGTAGGGCCATAGGGTCATTCGATGGTAAGCTTCTTCGGCTAATGTGATTTGCTGGGATTGGAAGTAGGGTTGCCACCTGTCCAGGATTCACCCGGACAGTTAGGGTTTTGAATGCTGTGTACAGGTTTCATGGCAGCAGAAACCGGGACACAAGATGTCAGGCAGACAGGGGCAACCAAAATTAGGATAGGGGCTACTGGCCCCCCACTGAAAATAGTCTCAACTGTGATATTTACATATGAATAAGCGGCAATTTTTATATATGAATAAGCCACGACTCATTCTCCCATAAAAATGTCCATGCGTCGATTGAGTGTTCGGGTTTCGCTTGAAAAAAAGGTGGCAACCCTAATTGGAAGTGTTATCTGTAAAGTATTGCTGAAAAATATCAGTTCTCTGTACATACAATAAACTCATAGAAACATTCTTGTACAGACTGGATGATTTCTTCAAATTATTCTTCAATGTTGGTGTGCTGTGTGGAGTAGGAGATCAGAACCTGCTGAAGCAAAACCTTCTCCCTCTTTCTAGGGCTGTCACACATGGCCGCGTTCGCAAACAGAAGCAACACAAGTGTCAGCCTTGTCCGTTATGTCGGACATTCGAGCCGCCAATGATGTGTTACATAGTATCACTCCTGGGTTTTCTTCCTGTGTTAGAAATATGTAGAAATAGACTCTACCGCCAACTGCAGAGGTGAGATCACGGTTTCAGATATAGAAAATTTAGCCTGGAGGGAAATCATTTTATAGTAAGGGGTTATCACATCCCTTTCTACATGCAACCAATGTAACGGATTCCAGCAGCCGCAAGTCCGATCGCTGGCATCTCAACACTCAGAGCCATACCTGTGCCCAAAATGACCCATCAACGCTAAGACCTATACCTGTGCCCAAAATGACCCATCAACGCTAAGACCTATACCTGTGCCCAAAATTACCCATCAACGTTAAGACCTAAACCTGTGCCCAAAATTACCCATCAACGCTAAGACCTATACCTGTGCCCAAAATGACCCATTAACACTCAGACCCATACCTGTGACCAAAATGACCCATCAACACTCAGACCCATGTCTGTGCCCAAAATGACCCATCAACACTCAGACCCACACCTGTGTCTTAATTACCCATCAACGTTAAGACCTATACCTTTTCCCCTAAATTACCCATCAACACTCAGACCCATACCTGTGCCTAAAATGACCCATCAACACTCAGACCCATACCTGTGCCTAAAATACCCATCAACACTCAGACCCATACCTGTGCCTAAAATGACCCATCAACACTTAGACCCATACCTGTGCCCAAAATTACTCATCAACACTCAGACCCATACCTGTGCCCAAAATTGACCATCAACGTTAAGACCTATACCTGTGCCCAAAATTACCCATGAACACTCAGACCCATACCTGTGCCCAAAATGACCCATCAACAGTCAGACCTATACCTGTACCCATCAAAAGTCAGACCTATACCAGTACCCATCAACAGTCAGACCTATACCTGTACCCATCAAAAGTCAGACCTATACCTGTACCCATCAACAGTCAGACCTATACCTGTACCCATCAACAGTCAGACATATACCTGTACCCATCAACAGTCAGACCTATACCTGTACCCATCAACAGTCAGACCTATACCTGTGCCCATCCACAGTCAGACCTATTCCTGTACCCATCAACAGTCAGACCTATACCTGTACCCATCAACAGTCAGACCTATACCTGTACCCATCAAAAGTCAGACCTATACCTGTACCCATCAACAGTCAGACCTATACCTGTACCCATCAACAGTCAGACCTATACCTGTGCTCAAAATGACCCATCAATAGTTTGCCAGTAGGATTAAACAAATTTTGTGCAATATTGCATATAAGTGACAGAAGACATGTTCTGGGGGACCCCGGCACTCTGGCCGGGGTCCTGGTGGTGCACCGCTCAGTTCTGGCTGGCTCCCCAACCAGCTCACTGAAGTCACTAGTTGCCAGGAGCTAATTGGGACGCTGGCTAGAGTGTCCCAGGTTGCTAAGAGCTGGGAGGGGGTATGTATTTTTCCCTTACACATCTCCCCGCCTGGCTCTTAGCAAACTGGGATGCTCTGGGCATCCCAGAGGGCCATATGACCAAAATGATGGGGCCTGAGGCAACAGCCTCAAGCTGCCTCATTATAGAGAGGGCCCTATGTGTATGCTGGTTTCCATTTCAAAGCACTTTAAGCAGGCATGGTCCACTGTTGTGACCATAAAACCCTGAGAAATACCATGCAGCCATCCCTCTAGTGCATGTAGACAGGAAGTGGCAGCAAAGGGGCTGCAGGAGATGCAACAACGCAGGGAAAAAGGTGCAAACGAGTATTTTATTACAAAAGCATGGCAACTGTATATGATGCACAGCGTTTTAGCACACTTAAGGTCAGTTAGTTAGAGTTAGAGTATAAAGTTGCATACATTCAAATACATTTCCTCCACTTAAAGATCAAGAAATAGGATGTTATTTTTAAGGGCCCATTCCCACCACACCAAGATCATCTCCAGACCACACGAGATTGTTTCCGGACCCAAAATGCATTCCAATGTATCCCTATGCTATTTCTGGCCTCTGTTCACACCAGCGCAATCCGTTTAAGACCAGACCAGACCAGAAAAACACTTCAGGTCTCAGCTTGTCTGGTCTGGAATGCACTGCAACTGCGGGCAGGTTCACACCATTTTCCGGACCAGATCTGGACAGGAAAATGGTGTGAACCTGCCCTTAGGGTAGATTTCTGTTTTAAGTTAACTTTACCACTTTCCTATTAGCCCCATTGGTTACTATCAATCACTGCCAATCACCCCCTGCCTAGTATTATATGAGAATTGTGATCAGTGTGAACTATTTTATCAGCGGTTTAATATACCTGTGTG
>NW_017306894.1:536855-543243 GCF_000935625.1 Nanorana parkeri
CGACCTCCTGTTGTGATGTTGGAGAGATTTTGGCAAAAGTCTCCCCCCCCCCATCCCCACACAGTCCTGTTTTCACTTTGATCACACATATGCCAATTAAACACCCACCTTGTTAAAGGGAAATGATAATGGTTTTGGTTAGTTTGATTATATTTTTAAACTGATGTTTTATATCTATTTTTGCTGTACAAATAAACATTTACAGTTTATCTACAATAAAAAAAAAATGTGTGTGTTTTATTTTAGATGGAGTTGGGTATAGTTACTATCCCAGGTGTTTGTCCCCTCTGTACTACACAGAAGAAAAGGAAGGATTATCCTAAACAGCCAAAAATCAGCTTATCGTATGGACAAGCACCCTCTGTATATAGGATGTCTAGTTCAACCCCATCTATTGGATGTCTAGATTATTATTATTATTATTATTATACAGGATTTATAGAGCGCCAACAGTTTGCGCAGCGCTTTACAATATAAGGAAGACATTACAATACAATATAATTCAAGACAAGATGGTAAGGACGGTCGTGCCCGTGAGAGCTTACAATCTGTAGAATGTCTATGTATCCTCAATGTAGAGCTAAAGGAAATCTCACCGCTCCAATTCCTTAGCCGCCATCAGGTCTCCCCAGGGTGAAACATGTGAGAAGTTGTAGCTGGTTGGGGGTTTGCGGTGCTGGTATTTGCTGCTTTATACACTTTTATTCACTGTTATACTGGATTTGCTGTGAATTTCAATAAAATCTAACGTATTGGAATTCTCTGGATAGTGTGGTCTGTTTGTATACTATGTATCCTCCATGTCTTATATCTATGTCTTCTCCATCTATAGGATGTCTAAGTCTCTTTCATCTATAGAATGTCTATGTCTCTTTCATCTATAGAATGTCTATGTCTTCTACATCTAAAGGATATCTATGTCAATATCATCTATAGGATGTCTATGTCTCTTCCATCTATAGAATGTCTATGTCTCTTTCATCTATAGAATGTCTATGTCTTCTACATCTATAGGATATCTAGGTCAATATCATCTATAGAATGTCTATGTCTCTTCCATCTATAGGATGTCTATGTCTTTTCCATCTATAGGATGTCTATGTCTCTTCCATCTATAGGTTGTCTATGTATCTTCCATCTATAGGATGTATATGTCGCCTCCATCTATTAGATGTCTATGTCTCTTCCATCTATAGGATGCCTATGTCTCCTCCATCTATTAGGATGTATATGTCTCTTCCATCTATAAGATGTATATGTCTCTTCCATCTATAGGATGTCTATGTCTCTTCCATCTATAGGATGTCTATGTCTTCTACATCTATAGGATGTGTATGTCTCCTCCATCTATCAGATGTCTATGTCTCTTCCATCTATAGGATGTCTATGTCTCCTCCATCTATTAGGATGTCTATGTCTCTTCCATCTATAAGATGTCTATGTCTCTTCCATCTATAAGATGTCTAAGTCACTTCCATCTATAGGATGTCTATGTCTCTTCCATCAAAAGGATGTCTATGTCTCTTCCATCTATAAGATGTCTAAGTCACTTCCATCTATAGGATGTCTATGTCTCTTCCATCAAAAGGATGTCTAAGTCTCTTCCATCTATAAGATGTCTAAGTCTCTTCCATCTATAGGATGTCTATGTCTCTTCCATCTATAGGATGTCTATGTCTCTTCCATCTATGTGATGTCTATGTCTCTTCCATCTATGTGATGTCTATGTCTCCTCTCTCCACCATTATACAAATCTTTGTTCTGTCTGGTATGGGAAGCCACTCATGACTGACACATTCCTCTGATTCACGATAGCAAATCTAAATTAAATCTAAACCTCATTTGCAAAGTGTTTAGCAGGTGCTGGCCCCTTCTGTTTTGCATTGTTGGATCTGATCATGTCAAGAGATAGTAGCTAAACAAATCAAGGAGCAAAACACACCTGAAAGCTCAAATAACATTTTAAAGATAAGCTGTCCTGAGAGGAATACCACTGCTGTCACTCCAACTCTTTTTGACAATTCTTCTTCCTTGACTGTCACGGGTCCAAGTGATGGATTCTCTGGGTCCATCGTTTAACAAATCACTGACATGGAACGAACATGCAATCAATTAAGGTTACATTTCTGGCCGTCAAGGTTGTAGAAGTGATGCCAAAGGATAAGCACAACAGCTGAGACATTTGAGGTCTGAGAATGTTAGTTTAGTTATTTATTTATATATAAGTGGTTGGCACTGTACCCTTCTAACTCCTCTGATCAATTTCACACAACAGTAGTCTCTTGGTAGGGGAAACTGTCACCTGAGCTGGATAAGCTTGATAACATGTAGACAAAAATTGCACAACAACTGATTCAAATGTAAAAGTTTACTGAAGTTCCATAAAGACCAACGTGAGGTTTTGGCGACAGAAATCCCCCCTCTCCCAAGGTAAAACTGTTCCGTAGGTTACCTTGAGAAATGGGGCTATCGGTCACGTTGGTCTTTAATGGAACTTAAGTAAAGTTTTAAACTGGAACCAAGTGATGACATTTTTGTCTACAAGTCATACTTGGTACCACTGCATTTTCAGCAAATGAAGTATTAGTGAGGGATTCATTATTGTAACTTTGGGTTTGGTAACTCTCATCTCACGTGTAAGGTCAGCTTGCAGCAAACCTATGCTATGCCTATTTATTCCCAGCAACATCTACATACCAATCCTTCGCTCCTCCACCAACTTGTTCAGCATTTGGAGAATGCTCAGTACTTCTAAGTATGGCGGAGCATGTGATCCACTCTTTGTAACAGAGTCCTGGCAGCCTTCCTGTGAATCGTGGTGCCTATTTGCAGCATTGTCCAAAAATCTCCTCCTTCTTCCTGTGGATCCATGCCGCCCGCACCTGCCGAGACCGACTGGGACCTCTGGTAAGACTGCACAGCCCTCTTGAGAGCCTGCACAGCTCACTATAGACCCCACACAGCCCACCTAAAAGTCAGCACAGACCAGCATAGACCATACACAGCCCACCTGAAAATCCGCACAGCTCAGCACAGACCCCACACAGCCCACCTGAGAGCCTGCACAGCTCACTATAGCACACACATAGCCACCCGAGGGTCCACACAGCCCACCATAGAACCTGAACAGCCACCTGAGAGCCCGGACAGTCCACCATAGAACCTGTACAGCCACCTGAGTGCCCGCATAGCTCACCATAGAACCTGCACAGCCACCTGAGACCCCGCAAAGCTCACCATAGAACCTGCACAGCCACCTAAGACCCCGCATAGCCCACCATAGAACCTGCACAGCCACCTGAGAGCCCGCATAGCCCACCATAGAACCTGCACAGCCACCTGAGACCCCGCATAGCCCACCATAGAACCTGCACAGCCACCTGAGAGTCCGCACTATTAGACTATTCGCTATTATTTTTCCTACTCTTCTACTTTCAGAGGTAGTTATTAGGTTATTACATTAATAGGTATCATATGGGCAACACAGTGGCGCAGTGGTTAGCACTTCTGCCTTGCGGCACTGGGGGTCCTATGTAAAGCGCTGCATAAATTGTCTTACAGATACAACCAGCCCGTTGAGGGCAACCATAATGCAGTCTGATGTGGCCCACAATGAAATTGAGTTTGTTCTGGATGGATATGGTTATTAGCAGTAGGATAGAACTTAATATAGAAATACATATTTATTTGTAGTTTCTAACCATTGATACTCCTTATAGTGAACCAGTTGCTTAGTACTGGCCAAAGCACAGGTTGACTTTAAGGATCACATACACAGCCTGAGCGATTTATGCATCACTAGTGACAATCAGGCCTGGAAGAGGTTAACATAACCCTAAGACGCATGTCACATTCATGGGCATGCCACCAGTGAGAAGTTGCCATTTGTAGGGAGGACACATACCTGCTTTATATGTGTCACTCCATTGCCGGATTCGACAGCGAGGTGTCACCCCCTTGTTGCCGAAAACACTGCAAAACCTGCATCACTGTCGAAGGAGCACAAATTTGATCCTCTAGCCACCAAGGGAGTGACTCATGCTAGAAAATTTGATGACACCATGCTGCACTCGCTGTTGCAACACTGAAATGCAATAGTATGTATCCATTATATTGCAACATTCAAACTGATTACAGGTAGTCCCCGGGTTATGAACAAGATAGGGTCTGTAGGTTTGTTCTTAAGTTGAATTTGTATGTAAGTTGGAACAGGTACATTTTTTAGGTGTAACTGCAGGCCAAAACATTTTTTTCGGGGGTTTTGGATAGCATAGAAGGGTTTACCCCCTGTAACATTTGTTTTACTGTGTGTGCCCTTGTGAAAAATATTTTACCTCACTTTCTGCCCCTGTGACAACTGGATTTTGAAAATTTTGGATTGTCGTCGTAACAAGGATTGGTGATAAAGCTTCAATGCAGACACCTTTCTCCCATGATAACTCTTGCAGGAGTGAATTTCCCTTTCTAGGGGTAGATTTCCTCTCACTTCCTGTTGTCTCAAGGACTGGAAGTGAGATTAAATCTTTCTAATGAGGATACAGACAGCAGTAAAAACCTCACAGTGACCCGAAAGAAGAGGCGGGCACCCCTCGTCCACACATCTAACAAGAGCCAACTTCCTGTAATGTACAACAGTACTACGAACCAGACCCGAAAAGGCGGGCACTCCTCAGCGGCACGGGCGTGGTAGGATTACAACTACCCCTGCTGTACAGTAATAGCCTCCGTAAGTAGGAGTCGGATGTAAGTCGGATGTATGTAACCCGAGGACTGCCTGTAGTATGTATCCATTATACTGCAACATTCAAATGTCTTGCTGCTTATAACCAAATAGCATGCATTCATTAAATTGCAACATTCAAACATGTCACCGCCTATAGCATGCATTCATTATATTGCAACATTCAAACATGTCACCGCCTATAGTATGTATCCATTATATTGCAACATAGAAATGTGTCTCTGGCTATAATTGAACAGTGTGCATTCATTATATTGCAACATTCAAACGTGTCACTGGCTATCACCAAATAGCGTGCATCCATTATATTGCAACATTCAAACGTGTCTTGGCTATAACCAAATAGTTTGCATTCATTATATTGCAACATTTTCCATTTTAAATATCATATCACTGAGGGCTCCAAATGTAGCTGTAAAAGCATGCTGGGATTTGTGGTGTCCAAGTGGATGGCTGCGAGCTACACAGTTAAATTCCTATTAGGTTTCTGCCTTCAGCCCTGAGCTATATACAAAGATTGTAATGAGGATTCTGTGTCTGTACCTGTTGCAATCACAGTCACTGCTAACACTGTTTCATGCATAATGTAAACTTCCATGGCCCGTACTTACAGGCTGTGCTGATGATAATTATACAGATATGCACTATTTATCCAATTAGAAGAAGGGAGATTCCTTCCCCCAGTCCATGATAAAAATATACATATGTGGGAGTGTTGTGTTTACTGGGAATCAGCTTTTCACTCTCAGGCTTGCATGCTGAACATTGGGGGGACCAGAGAAGAAGCTGAATGGAGGTGTCAGGGCTGTCTGTCCCCCCTCAAACCCCCTCAGGGCTTTCTGCTTTTCTATTGTTCTATAAAGTGCAGATTAGTGATGAGCTGTCATGTGAAAAGACTCCACACCGCTGTGCTGGGGAAGTGGTACAGTCCATCTGGGTTCTCCTCCTCCCCCTCTGCCTGTCAGCTCTTGGTTTGTTCCGCCTGCTGCTCCTAGTCTAGGAGCTGTCCAGCAGCATCAGGAGGGGAGAGGGGGGCAGAGGAGGAGGAGGAGGGGGGGAGGATGCTGGGAGCTGGATGGAGATAATACAGGGGTCAGAGCAATACAAGGGAGACAACAAAGAGGGGACAGGGGAGACCCTGGGGGCAGGGCGGTGCAGGCTGAGCATCGGGGAGGCAGAGGGAGAGTGCTGGGGGGAGAGAGAGAGGAAGTGGGGTGCAGCCAGAGTGCCGGAGAGAGAGAACACACAGGAAGGGAAAGTGAGAGAGCAAGAGAGAGTGCTAAGGAGAGAGAGAGCGCTGAGGAACAAGAGAGGAAGAGGAAAGGGTGAGTGCTGGGAAAAGAGAGCGAGAGAGAGAGAGAGAGAGGAGTGCAGAGATCTAGAGAATGACAGTGTGAGAGAGAAGAGTCACACAGGAAGGTGACGAGAGAGAGAGAGAGTTCAGGCAGAGTTCTGGAGAGAGGAGAGAGACAGATAGGAGAGCCGAGAGAGCATAGGGATCCTAAGAGAAAGGAGAGAGTGCAGGCAGAGTGCTGGAGAGACGAAAGGGAGGGGAGTGATTTTGCATGCAGCCAGAGTGCTGGAGAGAGACTGTAGAAGACTAGAGAAAGGGGGAGACAGAGGAGGAGAGAGAGGGGGGGGGGGGGG